>NW_016808026.1:3135881-3153385 GCF_001698545.2 Rhinopithecus bieti
AAAAAAAAAAAAAAAAAAAAACTGAGGGGTGAAACAGATTTTGAAAATTGGATGACTTCTACTCTAGAGTTTTCATAGTTATTATTTCATAATTAATATTCATTTCAAGCAAATATTTAAACAGCTGTAAAAGTATAGACATTTTAGGAGACTAGAACCTATAAATATGGCTCCAAATGAAAGAAATGGTGTTTTGATAGTCTAAAAGGAAAAGAGAGACTGCTCTTAGTTCAAAATTGTATAGGATTTAACGTTTCTTAATCTAAAACGTTTATCATTTTTTCAACAAATGTTGATTGAATACCTTCCCTGTCATAGGCACTGTGCTAGGCCATAGGTTTGCAAAGTCATTAAAGCTTGCTCTCTGTCCTCAAGAAATTCACAATGTAGATGGAAAACAGACCAGCCCAAGGCATTAAACCACCTTTTCTGAAGGTTGTCGTGGAATAAGAACAGGATGTTGTGAAACAACACAGGGGTTGCACATAATGAGTATTAGGAAAGTTTGGAAGAAATGATGTCCATGTTGAGATATGATGAGTTAGAAGTTAGCTGAGCAGAGGGGAAAGGAAAGGGATGAGTGTAGCAGACAAAGAGAAAATAGCACATCAAAGTCCTGTAAGCTGTGGAGACACAGATGCATTCGGGAAAATGCAAACCAGCTTAGCTGAAATATAGTGTGCATTGGGGAGCAGGGGAAAAGGAGGTAAGGGTCTCAGTGAGAGAAGGTAGAAAGGAAAGCAGGTGTCAGATCACCTCCAATCTTGTGAACCATCTCAGGGAACTGATACTTTACTGTGAGAGGAAAATAGAGCAATTAAAGAGTGTTGGGGAAAACATCTATTACCACCAGCGTCTCCTTGTTCTTCCTCATCATTGTCATCATCATCATCGTCATTATCCTTGTATGAACTCACTCTGTGGCAGGCAAGCAATATCAAGTTAGTTCATGCATTTTTAAATAAAATTTTTATCATGATCTTATTACTACATCTAATATTCCTATTTTACAGATGAATAAATAAGCAAGGAATGCACTTAGTTTCCCCAAACTCACAGTTACCAATAAGCACAGTTGGTAATCACACCCAGGAGTTTCTGATACCATAGTAGTCCCTGCCTCTCTACTCTGCAGTTCTTAGTAGAAAATGACTGTGTTCCACCAAGAGCACTCAGTTTGCAGTGTATTGCAGATGATGTATTAGATGACAGCTAAACTGGAAAGGGGGGCTAGTTATGATGTCATTGTTATTAATCAGGCATCAGAAGACAATGGATAGAGGTAGTGAGAATGGAGAAAAGTGGATGTATTCCAAAGATATCTCAGAGGTAGAATCAACCAGGCTTAGTGATTAACTGGATGGGTGGAACAATATACTTCTGACTTGGATGATGAGTATATTTCAGGAAGTGTATTTGTAAAATCCACTGGATATGTTGGTTCTCCAAGAAGCAGTCATGTCAGAAAGATTACATTTATACATTTCTGGTAGGAATGTAAATTAGCACAACTTCTACGAAAGGGAGCTTACCAGTGTGTTTTAGAATTTAAAATGTGCGCGGTGGCTCAAGCCTGTAATCCCAGCACTTTGGGAGGCCGAGACGGGCGGATCATGAGGTCAGGAGATCGAGACCATCCTGGCTAACATGGTGAAACCCCGTCTCTACTAAAAAATACAAAAAACTAGCCGGGCGAGGTGGCAGGCACCTGTAGTCCCAGCTACTCCGGAGGCTGAGGCAGGAGAATGGGGTGAACTCGGGAGGCGGAGCTTGCAGTGAGCTGAGATGCTGCCACAGTACTCCAGCCCGGGCGACAGAGCGAGACTCCGCCTCAAAAAAAAAAAAAAAAAAAAAAAGAATTTAAAATGTGCATAGGATTGACCCAGAAATTTTATGTGTATGTATTTATCCACAAATATAAACCGATTTTATAGCACGTGTATGAGGATATACACTGCGGCATCTTAGGTAATTGCAAAATATTGTATACAAACTTAATCTCCTTCAGTATGGGTCTGGCTGATGATTTTGGGTAAATCCATTCAATGAAATGCTCTAAAATCCTGAATGGGAAGGAGGCATCTCTATATGTGTATTGATAGGGAAATATTGTATATGTACATGATTTTATGACTATGTATATAGAAAATAAAGGTGTAGGTAAACCTGTATATATTAGGCTACCATTTTATCAAAGCCAAGTAAATAGATAGATATCGAATTAGATATAGATATAAATCTGATAGCAGGGTACAGAGGACAGAAAAGGGAGAGATGTTTATTCTGTAGCGTATATCCTTTCGATTTTACTCTATAAGCATAGATTTCTCATTTTAAGAATTAATAACAAGATAGCACAAATTATAAAATTCAAGGCAGAACCCCTCTTTTAAAATCTTGTCTCTAGAGAAAGTTTATCTTAAGGGAAAAGTAAAACTGTTAGTTTGGTTTCCTTGTTTATGTTGTGCCTCATTAAGAGTTTAACTATGGGCCAAGGCGTGGTGGCTCATGCCTGTAATCCCAGCACTGTGGGAGGCCAAGGAAGGCAGATCACCTGAGGTCAGGAATTTGAGAAACCAGCCTGGCCAACATGTCAAAACCCCATCTCTACAAAAAATACAAACATCAGCTGGGCGTGGTGGCGCATGCCTGTAGTCCCAGCTACTGGGGAGGTTGAGGCAGGTGAATTGCTTGAACCCAGGAGGAAGAGGTTGCAGTGAGTTGAGATCACCCCACTGTACTCCAGCCTGGACAACTCCAGCCTGGGTGACAGAGTAAGACTCCGTCTCAATAATAATAATAATAATAATAATTTAACTATGTAGACAATCAGTTTTCACAGGAAAAATAATATCTTTCCCCAGTGATTGACTTATAGGCTTCCAAAGTCCTGGAGTTCCAAAAATTCATAATTCAAGTGTAAGAATATAATAGTGTCACTATTTAAATTATTATTTTTGAGTCATTCAAGTCATATTGTTGCTAACATTTTATTTTGTTCATTTTTTACGTTAAAATTTTTTTCTTATTTTTTAATTGGCAAATATAATTGTATATATTTATGATATACAACATGATGTTTTGATATATCTATACACTGTGGAATGGCTAAATCAAGCTAATGAACATGTCCATTTCCTCACTAATGTATCGTATTTATATGGTGTGAACATTTAAAAAATCTGCTCTCTTGGCAATTTTCAAGAATGCAATACGTCGTTATTAACTATAGTCACCGTGTTTGTTGTACAATAGATCTCCTGAACTTATTCCTCCAGTCTAACTGAAATTTTGTGTCACTCAACATCTTCCCAATCTTCCCCCACTGCCTCCAGCCTGCCGCCCCTAGGAACCACCATTTTACTTTCTGCTTCTGAGTTCTGCTTTTGTAGATCTCACATACGACTGAGAGCATACAATATTTGTCTTTCTGTTCCTGGCTGATTTTAGTGTACTATCTTTCAGGTTATCCAAATTGTTACAAATGACAGAATTTCTTTCTTTTGAGAAATGTCCATTCAGGTCCTTCGCCCATTTTTTTTTTTTTTTTTTTTTAATGGAGTCATTTGTCTTTTGCTATTGAGTTTGTTTGAGTTCCTTATATGGTTTTGATATTAACCCCTTTTCAGTTATCTTGTTGGAAAATGTTTTCTTCCATTCTCCCTTCTCTTGTTAAGTTCCCTGGCTGATGGGATTACTCCAGGATCATTATGGAATGGGGTTGGATCTGGGTCATGTTACTGCTTCTGGGTATGCGGCAGGGTCCAAGGTTGACAGGCCTGGTACAAGGGTTCTAGTGGGCAAGGATCCCCCCTGGTCCCTTGGTGGACTGGGATGTCTCCAGGACCTTGGTCCACAGAGCTGGTTCTGGGATAAGGACCTGCTTCAGGGTCCACAGATGGTGGACTGTTACTACATGTGTGGATGAGTGTGGCTAGGTCACTAGGTTGCTAGGAAGGCTACATCTACACTGCTGCTACATGGCTTACAGGTCCCTGGGAAGAAGTGTGGCATCCTCTATGTCCCCGGGAAGGCTCCATCTGGGTCACTGTATGGGCCCCTAGACAGCCCATACTGGCCTGGTCTGTGGCTGAGGGGGATTGGAACCAAGTCATGGGGCTGCTTCAGGATCTCCAGCTGAGACTAAGTCTTCAAGTCTGTCTCTGGAGTCATGGACAGGTGTGTCTCCCAACAGGTCCCTGAGCAGAGAAGCCTGCTCTCTCAGATTGCAGTTGAGAGGGGCTGGAGCCTAATGCAGTGCTATTTTAAGACCCACAGGGGCCAAGGTCAGAGTCCGCCTGCCGGAGCACTGACCAGCTTGTCTCCCTCCAGGTGCCTCTGTGGGCAAGACTTATCTCAAGCTGCAGGTGAGATGGGCTGGAACCACTTCTCAGGGTTGTTTCAGGATCTGCTGTGGGACCTAGGTCAGCTGGCCTTCCTGCAAGGCAGGACGTGAGTCTCTTTGAGTCCTTGGGCAGGCAGAACTACTTTCTGGCTGTCCCTTAGTGTATTAACACCTGGAGAGTTCTTGGTACTTAGCTAGATGCTCTGGAGTTTGAATATAAAAGACACAATTACTGACCTTTGAAAAAACAAAAGTCATATGAAAAATGCAGCACGTATTTTAATGTGAAATGTATTGTAGTTGTAGATTGCTTTAGAAGAGGGGAGATCAGAGAAGCATGAAACTATCTGGCAAGAATTCACAGGATCCATGGACCTTATATTGATTCTGGAAGAATTTGGGTAAGTGAGACTAGAGGGGAAAGAAAACTTCAGTACAGAGAAGAATCAGAAATGTATAGTATATTCAGAGCTCAGGTATAAGCATTATAAGTAAGCAAGCTCAAGCAGAGTAGAGAGCCTAGGTTGGGAAGTATCTATCAATAAGGTAAGTTTATGGGGAAACCAGAAAACAAGAAAGAGGCTTTAGATTTGATGTGAAAATCAAAAGGAGTCCACCTTGTAAAACTCAAAAGAGTCTAATATTTCTTTGATAATTTGTTCTGCTAACATTTATTTGAATCTTTAGCATAAAAGTCTTCTCTTCATACCACTTGCATTTTATTCTTCATTTCATGCCCATTATCTCTTGTAGTGCCCTGAGTGCAATTCAAATATATATGTACCTCATTACATGCACAGTACATCTCTTAAAACAAAATCCAATGGACCCTTGGATATCCCAGTTTGAAATTATCTATAATGTTTAATATCCCGTTTGGAATTGAAGCCTAATTTTCTGCAGGCAAAGCGATATAATTCACTGTGTACACTTAATGCTTATGGTGCTTATGATCAAAACCTTGAACCATTTTGGTTCTTCCCTAAGAACCATTTTTATAGATTTACTGTTTTAAATATGAAATATAGAAAACCTATATTGGCCGGGCGCGGTGGCTCAAGCCTGTAATCCCAGCACTTTGGGAGGCCGAGACGGGCGGATCACGAGGTCAGCAGATCGAGACCATCCTGGCTAACCCGGTGAAACCCCGTCTCTACTAAAAAATACAAAAAACTAGCCGGGCTAGGTGGTGGGCGCCTGTAATCCCAGCTACTCGGGAGGCTGAGGCAGGAGAATGGCGTGAACCCGGGAGGCGGAGCTTGCAGTGAGCTGAGATCCGGCCACTGCCTGAGCGACAGAGCGAGACTCCGTCTCAAAAAAAAAAGAAAGAAAGAAAACCTATATTTATTATGTGGTAGGTTACTTAAACTGATATTCATGGAATTTCAAGGTCTTAATGATATTAGAAGCATCTAGGTATGCATAGGAGTAGGGTAGAAAAATGTGTCTTTTCCTTAAATAAAATCACTTCACAGAAGATTTGTGAAATGGCAAAGTAATTACAACTAAACGAATTTATTAGAATATAGTATTTTTTTTCAGCTGGATTTGAATCCTAAAATCTCATTCACGAATAAAATGATTAAAATAATTATTTCGGTAAAGTATCATCCCAGTAATCCATTATTGTATTCAAGGACTCTTCACATTTTAATAAATAGGTTAAAAGAGAGAGGGTTTATTAAATTCACATGCTATTTTCCTTAATAGTGCACTAAAAGAATGACTTAAAGAGAAGAACTGTGTTTATGCTTATAGCTTATACCATAGCTGGGCATTCAGGGGAAGTCAAATCACTCCATATATTTTTAAAACCTTCCTCTAATATGAAGATAGAGTCTTTCTCTTGTGAAAAAGGGGCAGATCTCATTCTTAGCAATGTTAGAATTTTGGCTGAAAGCTATGAATTCATACGTAAGTGTGGAGAATGATGGAGATTTGTGTTAAGATTATGAATCACCAAAATGAACACAAAATTTAAACTTGTGTGAAGATTTTAAAGATGTTTTCTCTGGAAAGATTACATTGATAAGCAATCAATCATTTAAATGTAATTTGAAAAAATAACAAGTCCAATACAGGGTTTTTTTAAAAAATCACATCATAAACATGTAAATATGACAGGCTTTTGAATTGTTTTCAACTCAGCAAGCTTTGAGTGCCTGGTAGGCACATTGTGCCTGTCCTTGACAAAAAAAATCAGATCGTTATAAGTTGTAAAAGAAAAGCAAAGATGACATAACACCAAAATGACTATTAGAGTGATTAGTATAATTGCTATGAATGGTCACTATAAATTTTTTGTGTGTGTTTGAATATTTACTTCTTATAAACATGTAAGGTTTCTTTTCTTTTTAATTTTTTTTTATTTTGGTGTCATCAGAAAAAATGCAATTATTTAATATTTATTTCATTTCAGAAATATACCTATAAGCTTATCAAATTCCAAGTTGGTAGTTATTGTAGGTAAAGGACATTGAGCAAAGATTGTACTTTTAAACATTATGGCAGGATCTTAGGAGATTATCCTGAACTTTAAGGACTCAAAACAATACCCTGCCAAAGAAAAAATGCAACAGACAGAATTAAACAGCTGCGAGGAAAACTGGATTCCACATTATTGCAATAGAGGAGAGAGACTGAACACAACTCCATTAAAACAAAAGGCAGAAGTGTTTTTAAGTGCTGGATTGAGCTAGCAGAAAAGTTCTAGAGGACATTGTGGGAGGGCAAGGTTGGTCAATTTGATTATGCCATCTTTGTTTACTAATTGGCGCTTAATTAAATTAGACTTCTACCCTCCCACAGGGAGAGGCAGCTAGCAAAGCTATCTTTTTCAATGGCTACATTTTAAAGGGATGGCTCCCAGGTCCTTGAGAAATACATTACTGGATTATGAAACTGACAGGTGGTTGACACAAGATTTACATCTCAAAGGGGCAGAGAATGGATTTACAATTGCAAGTTTCCTGAAGTAAATACCCTAAGGAAAAGGAAGTTAGGAGGCCATAGACAGGAAGAAAGCCACCTAAAATTTTGTCAGACTGGGGGAAACATTAAGGCTATCTTGGTCAACTCTTCAGTTATATTAAGTTGTACCATATACATTGACAATATTTGACCATCTTTGACCTACAAAAGCAATAGGTTCATATGGCCCTATCTAAGATCCTAAGATCCAGTTTGTTTTGTATTATTTTACATTCTGCAGAAGCAAACAATTCTCGACTTCTGGTTTTAGTTTTATACTTTCTTATTTCAAAAAGAACTTGGGGGGATTTTATGTGTATTTATGTTAAATAATATATATAATATGTATGCATATGTTTGTATATATCTGTGTGTTTATTTTAAAAGGTTAAAATTGAAGTTGGCAAAAAAAAAAAAAAAAAGGTTAGCAGAAGTCTTGAATAGTTCTTAAAGAAATGTCACAGGTTTGTTTCAGAGCTTCCCGTAAGTTAATGCAAGGAAAAAAGTGTAGTAAGTTGCAGTAATGACCCTAGGAGAAAAGCAACCTAGAAATTTAGAATAATAGTTTTATAGGTGTTGAGACCTAACACAATTTTTTCCTTTAAGTGCTCATAAAGGCAACATTTGTGTGTTGGCAACTTGTCCACTAAGTCTAATAGTTGATTTCATAGTCTGGGTTTTTGCTTGTTGGTTATTTTTTTTAAATGATGTCTCTCAATGCAAACTTGGCAAAACTCCAAAATGTAATTTAGTAAAAGCATTTCAATTAGGTATGAAAGTAACAACATCCAGATACACAGTTATCTAAAGATGGAATTAAATATATCTAGAAGAATGAATTGCATTAGACAATATTCCATATATGTGTGTGTGTATATGTATGTGTGTGTGTATATATATATTTGTGTGTATATATATATGTGTGGGTATATGTGTGTATGTATATATTTTTTGGATAACTGAACCCTTGAAAAAAATCAGGCAATACACCTTGGAAACTTTTTAAGTTAACTGTTGTGGTGTCAGAATTTGGAGTTCCTTTGTCTTTACAGATGTAAGTCTATATGCTGTAACAATTTTACCAAGGACAGGATAGACAGCCCCTTTTGGAATGCAAACAGACCAGTTAGGATGTGGATGAAACTTCATAGCTGCTTACTTCACCGGCAGGCCAATATTATTATTCCAGCAGTCAGGGTTCGGGTAAAAATTAGAATTCATTAAAATTATGGTTCTTGCTTTATTCCTTGATAGCCACTCATATGTGCTTGTATGCACACAACAATTTTCAGAGTGTGCTTTATTTTTGTCCTTTTTTAAAAATTTGGTGGCCTCTATGTTAATGGTGGGTTCTTTATTTGTAAACACTATATTTTATTAATCTTTGTATCATTAATAAGAGTAATAGGGCATGAGAAATATTTTGTTTGCTTATGAATGACTTAAGGAAACTGAAGTTTGATATATAAAATTATAAATATAAAATGTAAAATTATCAGTAAACAACAGACTGTTTCCATCTCTCCTTTGCCCCATGTTTTCTGCTTTGCACTCAGTAAAAGCCACAAAACTTTGGGGGTCAAGGTCACCGAGTCTCAAACGTGGTGGCCGACGCTGTTACTTTTCTGCCAGTATCTACTTCCCCACCTTTCTTACCGATAAGCACTTTGGTTGACAGGACACTAGATGCCCCAAATAATGGCTGCATTTTCCAATTGTCCTTAGAGTAAGAGTGGCCAAGTGACTAAACTCTGGCCAATAAAATGTAGGCAGAAATGTCATGTGTAAATGTTAGGAAGCATCCTTCTTTTCTTCCTCCTCCTTTCTGCTGGCAGGAATGCAGACATGTTTGCTGGAGCTCAGCAACCTCTTGGACCATGAAGGGAACCACATGATTGAGAAGGGAGGAACTACAAGAAGGAAGACACCTCCTTCCCTGGTGTCCCTGGAGTTACCATGTATGCCTTGGCCTTCTTAGGTCAAGATTTATTTGTATGAGAGAAAAATAAACTCTTTTCTAAGCCATTTTATTTAGGGTTGCTTTTTCTTAAACTTGTAGCCAAGCCTGATGGCAGTCATTTGGAACACATCTTTGGAAATCCTTTCCAATTCCCTAAGACTGGGCTGGAAGCCCCGTCTTCTGTGCTCCCACATGCCCTGGATGTACCTTTATTAGAACACTTTCCCTATTGTATTGAAATCATCTTATTTTACATAAAACATTATTTGAGGACAAGAACAATGTCTTATTCATTCATCCCTGAGCTATAGCTAGGATAGTATATGTTCACATAGAATATACTCAATAGGTATTTGTTTAATTGAAAAACAGTGGATTGATGACCTGACTGAATAAAGTGCTAACAGTACTATGGAATTAATTTGGTTGATTTTGATTCAAAATCATAGGACACTACAGTAGATGTCAAAATATATGTGTGGAGATGTTTGTCATATTTGTTACATAAATAACACGCTGCCTTATCTCCCCCATGTTAATCAATATAAATCATTTTTCCTATTATTTAGTGAATACTTTAATTCACTAAATTATTTAGTGAATAATTTTTTGTTAAAGCCTTGGGTGTGATGGTAACTCATGTCATGGAATTCTTTTCTTTTCTTTTCTTTTCTTTTCTTTTCTTTTCTTTTCTTTTCTTTTCTTTCTTTCTTTCTTTCTTTCTTTCTTTCTTTCTTTCTTTCTTTCTTTCTTTCCTTCCTTCCTTCCTTCCTTCCTTCCTTCCTTCTTTCTTTCTTTTCTTTCTTTCTTTCTTTCTTTCCTTCCTTCCTTCCTTCCCTTCCTTCCCTTCCTTCCTTTCCTTCCCTTCCTTCCTTTCCTTCCCTTTTTTCTCTTCCCTTCTTCCCTTCCTTCCTTCCCTCCTCCCTTCCCTCCTTCCTTCCTTCCTTCCTTCCTTCCTTCCTTCTTTCTTTTTTATCTTCTGTGGGCTAATCAGGATCTTTGTCCTAATCTTTTTATCACAGGTGTATAAAACTGATTTGGAGAGTATAACCTTATGAAAAAATATTTGGTTCCTCCAAATCACATTCTCTCATTTCCCTGAATTCTCTACTTCGGGGATTGAACATTTTATTAACCTTTCAGATGGTTTTAAAAGTAAAGCATTCAGCTCATCATATTGTTGGTTTAATTTTATCTTTGGTTTATTACATGTCTTACATTTTAAGAAAAAAATAATATTTTTTGTGTGTATCTTATACCATGACAAAACTATTGATTTGGATGAAATAAATCTGTGAGAAACCATATAGACCAGGTACTAGAGATATTCATTTATTTCTTTTCTTTATAGGTCCTCTCAAACTGTGAGTAACTAAGTGGTTTGTGCATCATTCCAGAAGCAAAGCTAAAATTTTTAGCGGTGTTGTTGACTTGACCTGCTAATTCCCTGTTCTGGAATCAAGAGAAGACTCCTCAACAAGTTGCTGCAATGTCTGTATCTAATCTATCATGGTGAGTGAATGGTTTTCTTGCCTTAAATGTAAATGAATATGTATCATGAGCAATATTTTATGAGAGAGTTGTACTGGCAGAACTTGGGCAGAGAGAAAACTTAAAAATCTGGTTTCCAAAGAGTATTGCCCTATGTTAGGGTAAGGAAAGCAATCTAGGATTAGAAGTCTGACACTTTCAGTGCTATGATATCTGGGGGCTCTGGAAAGGATTGAAGCCTCACACTGAATCCCAGTGACGTCCAATACCTTTCTTCCCAGCACACCCTAGGAGAGGGAGAAGTAATATAATATCCTTTCAGTGTTCCTTGCTATCGCTATATTCCCAGATATAGGACTAACAAGCTATATGGGTGGCTGTCAGTGTAGGGTAGATATTTGCTCATCAGTACTTCTTTTCTTTAGGTTTTACATTTCAACAAATCTACCCAGATTAAACTGAGCAGAACTGAAATATGGAAGGGAAAAATTTGTTATGGATGTGTATCTCTAAATAGCTGGCATTCTAAATAATCTTTGACTTTCAATGCATGATTAAAAGCTGTTTGGGATTTAAAAAAAGAAGTGTAAAATATTTTCTGATGAATAATGAGCTTTTCTATAGCAATGAAGAGCAATACTAGCAGGGATAAATTTGAAGGTATTTTATTGAACTTTGACTTTTTTATATAAAGAGGTGAATAAGTGACATTTATATAAATTCACAGTTTTAATATGTAAATATAAGGAAAAATCTAGTAATTTTTTCATTTCTTTAAGAATTCATTTTATCCTTGCTCTTCAATTTGTGCTGGAAATGTAGGTAACATCAGATTAAACAGTTGTTACTGGCTCAACTTAGCTCCATAAATTTATTTTTAGTGAAGTAAGCAACATTTTTAGGCAAGGATATAATTATTTGTTTAGGTTCAGAGTCATGTTTCTGAAGGACCTGCTTTTTAAGGACTCCCTAGAAGATATCCTTGGATCTTTTGGCCTGGGTGCTAAGAATCTCAGTTTGAAAAAAAAAAAAAAAAANATATGTAAATATAAGGAAAAATCTAGTAATTTTTTCATTTCTTTAAGAATTCATTTTATCCTTGCTCTTCAATTTGTGCTGGAAATGTAGGTAACATCAGATTAAACAGTTGTTACTGGCTCAACTTAGCTCCATAAATTTATTTTTAGTGAAGTAAGCAACATTTTTAGGCAAGGATATAATTATTTGTTTAGGTTCAGAGTCATGTTTCTGAAGGACCTGCTTTTTAAGGACTCCCTAGAAGATATCCTTGGATCTTTTGGCCTGGGTGCTAAGAATCTCAGTTTGAAAAAAAAAAAAAAAAAGAATTAAAAAAAGTAAAGTATAATCAAACAGAAATTTTATTTAAATTGTTAATTATTACTGCACAGTATGTTTTCTTATTATATTATTGTTAAAATTAAGTTATCATTAAAAGTTTTAAAACATAATTTTGTAGAACTTGTGAATCATTTCAAACTCCTGGGAGACCTTGACACATTTCCTTAAAGGAATTGTACTCCTGGCAAATTGTGTGTAGGAGATGAGTTCTCGAAAAGCAGGCAGAATGTCAAAGAAGGGAGAGGGGTGGGGTGAGGAAAGGAAACGGAAAGGGGGAGGAGGAGACTGAAACAGGTATGACTGTTGTATTTCAAGAGAGCGTGCAGTTTAGCCTGGTTCACAGGGTCAGGGCAGGACTAAAATTGAGGCCTGGCCTCGGTGCATACTTCTATTAACTGTTTTGATGTGATGTGAGGATATGATTGTTGCTCCAAAACACAGTGAACTCTACAAAGAGAGAGATTGCATGCCATGGTTCCAGCCCGATTATCCAGAACAGCCCTAGAATTTAGTAGATATTCTGTAAGTGCATGCTGTGAAAATGAGTGAAAAAAATGCAAAGTAGGTAACTCAGTGGTAAATAAATGTTATCCTTCTAAAAGAAAGCTTTAAATTGTGAGGCTATCTTACAGAATTCATCTATCTGGAATTTATAATAATTCTTTCCATGTTATAGGTTCAGATTTTATAGAAATGGTTCTTGGATATTTTTATCAGCACTGTCCTGGATTCTAGCTAGTGTTCTGCATTAGATTTCCATGTAGGGAGCTATTAATTTGTTTTACTAGTGTCACCCCCACCATGCAGCTGTGAGATGTTTGGCATCCCTGTTCTCCCACTTAGCATTTGGGGTGCCCAAGTGCTGGCAGCAAAGGAGACCAGAAACTAAATCTAAAACATGTAAAACATGTTTATGACATGATTTATGTCACTGATACCTAGTTGAGACATTGTTAACATTCTTCTTCTTTTTTTTTTACAATAAACTTTGTAATTCTTCTATATTCCTAACATCTTCTAATTTATATTTTGGGGATTATTGTTTTATAAATATTTTAATAGGAATGCATAGTAACTCATCATTACATTAATTTAGTTAAGCCGTTATAGTCCCTCATCGGGCTCTCTGTTTTGAAATCCAGAAACAAAGACATGAAAATATTGACTGATATGGGAAAACTAACTGGGTTGAAAGATTATTAATTTAAAATAAGACATCATGTAACATTTAAGTGTATGCCATGCTTGATTTAGCCTTTCTAGTGCATTCTCTAACTGTTGTGGAAAACTACACGGGAATCTAAATCAGAAGTTTGACTGATAACCACATAATCATAACAAGGAGAGCTACGTGCTTCCAGTGTTCAAAGGAATCAGGATAGGGTACACTTGGCAGAATACACCTGTCAATAAACGATCCATCTGCTAAACACAGAGGTCAGCCTTGCAGGGCGGTTACACGTGTCTAGGAGTTGAGTAACACTGTCAATGTTTGCCCTGATGATTCTGAGTTCCACTTCTGCCAGACTCCCTCTGCCTGGCTTTCTTGTCAATGTTACCACTGAGCTTCTAGTTAAAACTTCCTGCAATCTGTGAACAGTGTACTCTGCCTACCATGACGTCGTATTACTTGACCATATCCATGTGTTGATTTTAAAATGTAACTCTGAGGTTAATGTGGGAAGTGCAGGATGCTTATTGGGACTTTCACAGAAAATCTAGAAATTTTAAAAGTATAGGTTAGTATAGTTACAGGCATATTTACAACTATGTAAGCAATTCTCCCAGCTTTTTAAATACCCTATATAAGAAAGTTATCTTTTTTATACATTAAAAAAGCTTTCTTGCTCTGTTATGTGTATGATGCTTGAAAAAAATATATAAAGTAATTTAGCCATTTCATGTAAAATCTAAGAAATACATTTAATCTAGGAAACTTTCAAGTTTCCAAGAAACTATAGTCTCAGTTGGAAAAAAGGAATAGTGAAACTTGATTGTTTCATGAATCTTCCTATTTAGTAAATAAAGATCCGAGAGAGACAATGAGTAAGTTGATGCTGGTTGAAATAGAAACAAAGAGATGTGCAGAATCTGTTGCAGAAAACTATGAACAGGGGACAGGTTCCAGGATAATCTGAGAGAAACAATTGTTTCTGGTAGCATGGATAAGTAACTGGAGACAAAATACTGTTCAACATATGTACAGTAACACTAAAAGAGTGGGAACTCAGGGTGTAGCAGGGCCTGGAGAGTAGTAAGGAATTGGTTTAGTAGTGGAGTGTCTCAGTATGTTGATAGAGATCCTAGTGAAGGTTCAACTGATTTTGCAAGATGACATCGTTTTGACCCAAATTATTTTTCACCATGATGCCTCTACACACTTTAATTTTGGTCCCAAAATCTATTAAAGACTGGACAGCATCTTGTGGAGGTGATAGTAATTCCACTAGAGCCATGTATGGGAGAAAGAAGTCACTGGATGAAAGGCAGAATCCAAGGAGCCATTCAAAACCCAGTGAGCATCTGTAATGTGCCATGTCCTGTGCTAAGCACAGGGAAACAGTATTGGTTAGAAGTAATAACTGCTCTTTCTGGAGCTCATTTATAAGCCAGAAGACTGGTAAGTGATCAAATAGCTCTAATTTAATGTGATAAGTGCTTTAAAAGATAAAAGGTATGTGCAGAATGTGTTTGAAAACAAAAGGGGTATTTGTTTTTCCTGCTTGGGATGAAATGACTTATTTTTCAGAAGTACAAATACAACTCTTGCATTTATTCCTAAATATAAAGAGATAAACTAATTGCAAAGGGTCAAACGCTACAGAAAATCATAAAGCAGAAACTAAAAATAACCTAAATCCTATCATTCACAGAAAACCATTGTTTAAAACGTTTATGTATATTATTTTCTGCATATATTCACTTTTTTTTTTTCCAAAATTAGACTCAAACCATGTACGATACTTTGCCATCTTCTGTTTTTAGCGAAGAGTTTCTATGGCCTTCACTCTATTTGGTGGATATAGAGCCTCATCATCACCTGTAGAGGCTGGGGTATCATTGCATGGCAGTAGTGTTGTTTACCTTAGCCATCTAGGTTGGACCTTCAGATAGCTTCCACTTTTCTTTTATACGATTGTAAATATTTCTGCTGTGGGGAAAATTATTCAGAGATTATTGAGTCACAAAATACTGTGCCATTCAGGGTATGCAGCAGAGCCCTATCTTGTTGCAACTACCTGAATTGTAGATATCAAGGCCCTGGAAGAAATAATGTGTTTCTGAGAAAGAGTCTTATTAATTCATCTTCTTTCTTTTTAGTTTTAGGAAAGGGCCCATTATGTATGCTCACCCTTTTCCCAGATTTAATTCCTCGTAAACATCGAGTAATGTGCTGGTAACTGAGATATATTGCAGTTGGTTAGTAGAATTTTTTTTTTTTTTTGAGACGGAGTCTCGCTCTCTCGCCCAGGCTGGAGTGCAGTGGCGCAATCTCGGCTCACTGCAAGCTCCGCCTCCCGGGTTTACGCCATTCTCCTGCGTCAGCCTCCGGAGTAGCTGGGACTACAGGCGCCCACCATCTCGCCCGGCTAGTTTTTTGTATTTTTTAGTAGAGACGGGGCTTCACCATGTTAGCCAGGACGGTCTCGATCTCCTGACCTCGTGATCCGCCCGTCTCGGCCTCCCAAAGTGCTGGGATTACAGGCTTGAGCCACCGCGCCCGGCCGGTTAGTAGAATTTTATCAGAAGTCAACAAAGTATTCTGTTTTGTATGCCTACAGATTGGAAAAATAACAAAGCCTAAGTTGGGTCAGTTATTAATGTTTTGACTAAATTTAGAAATGGTGAATGATCTTCATTACATATGTTCATCATTTAAAATGCTATTATAAATGTTGGCAATTTCAATAATACTTTAATAGGAAATAAAACCATTTGAATTATTCTCTTTATCCAAAAGTAATCATTTTTTTTTAGGCTGGGTGCAGTGGCTCACACCTGTAATCCCAGTATTTTGGGAGGCCGAGGTGGGTGGATCACTTGAGGTCAGGAGTTCAAGACCAGCCTGGCCAACATGGTGAAACCCCATCTCTACTAAAAATACAAAAATTAGCATGGGTGGTGGGCGCCAGTAGTCCCAGCTACTCAGAAGGCTGAGGTAGAGAATCACTTGAAACCAGGAGGCAGAGGTTGCAGTGAGCAGAGATGACACCACCATACTCCAGCCTGGGTGACAGGGCAAGACTCCATCTCTAAGCAACAATAACAACAACAACAAAAACAAAAAGTAATAATTTCTTTTAGAATTTTAGGGTTGAGAAAAATATAAAATTAGAAATGCAGAAACTTTGCTTTGTCAGATTATTCACATTACTTACAATATTTATATCTAACTTCTTATTTAATGAATAAATGAAGAAGTTGAATCATTATCATTCTTTGGCACCTGCATTTAGGAGGAGAAAATTCTGGGGAGACAGAAGCAGCCACTTTATTTTAAGGAGGGGGAGTAGGGAAATCAAACTCTTTTCTCAAAAATTGTGATAGCCACTCTTCTGCAAACTACTTGTCCTATTTATACTGCTGAATTGCAGACTCTCAGGGACAGTACTAATGTACTTGTATTTGCAATGGCAGGGGAAGTAGAGACTTGAACTGTCTCTGTTTTTGGAACAATCAGGACCTGCAGGGGGAATACTGTGGATTAATAGAGATTGTGAGGGAAGTTTTTAGCCCCAGTTTTATAGTAAAGGAGGAAAAGTCAGAATTTTGAAGGGTCTATTGTTGTCAAAAAGGAAAAAATAAAGAGAAAGTTTAGACATAAACATAAGGCTGGTATTTCTAATGTTTTTTAAAAGGAGACCTCTGTGTGATAGGAAAAGCTTAGTTGTGAGATAATATGAATATTTCTCAGCAGTAAGTTCATGTTGAATGAATGACTGTTCTATTAAGGTACTGAGAAGAGAGTGGGTTTGAGAGCCTGAAACCGAAGAATCCTCCTGTTAAGTGGGAATGGTCAGCTTGTAAAGGAGTAGAGACAGAGTAGAGGAACTCAAGTCTGGGGAGCATAAATTAAGAGAAAATAACCTAGGAAGAGAGAGAGAAAAAAGAATAGCCAAAACAAAAGCTCAAGAGGAATGAAAAATGTGTCCTCCCAAATTACATAAAACTTTAAGGTAAAGTATCATTATTTGGGTTAAAGTTAAATTTAATGAATTTTGCAAAATGTCAATGTCTTTCTATTCAAAATATGCCTTTTCAAATTGAAATCCTTTCATTAATGAAATGATTAATACTATTTTGATTTGGGATTGAGACTTTCATTAAATACACTACATTTTTAGAATCCTCAACCATTTTTTGGCTTTGAGCTATGTG
>NW_016808026.1:3155277-3157862 GCF_001698545.2 Rhinopithecus bieti
TTATTAATGTTTTGACTAAATTTAGAAATGGTGAATGATCTTCATTACATATGTTTATCATTTAAAATACTATTATAAATGTTGGCAATTTCAATAATACTTTAATAGGAAATAAAACCATTTGAATTATTCTCTTTATCCAAAAGTAATCATTTTTTTTTAGGCTGGGTGCAGTGGCTCACACCTGTAATCCCAGTACATTGGGAGGCCGAGGTGGGTGGATCACTTGAGGTCAGGAGTTCAAGACCAGCCTGGCCAACATGGTGAAACCCCATCTCTACTAAAATACAAAATTAGCATGGGTGGTGGGCGCCAGTAGTCCCAGCTACTCAGAAGGCTGAGGTAGAGAATCACTTGAAACCAGGAGGCAGAGGTTGCAGTGAGCAGAGATGACACCACCATACTCCAGCCTGGGTGACAGGGCAAGACTCCATCTCTAAGCAACAATAACAACAACAACAAAACAAAAGTAATAATTTCTTTTAGAATTTTAGGGTTGAGAAAATATAAAATTAGAAATGCAGAAACTTTGCTTTGTCAGATTATTCACATTACTTACAATATTTATATCTAACTTCTTATTTAATGAATAAATGAAGAAGTTGAATCATTATCATTCTTTGGCACCTGCATTTAGGAGGAGAAAATTCTGGGGAGACAGAAGCAGCCACTTTATTTTAAGGAGGGGAGTAGGGAAATCAAACTCTTTTCTCAAAATTGTGATAGCCACTCTTCTGCAAACTACTTGTCCTATTTATACTGCTGAATTGCAGACTCTCAGGGACAGTACTAATGTACTTGTATTTGCAATGGCAGGGGAAGTAGAGACTTGAACTGTCTCTGTTTTGGAACAATCAGGACCTGCAGGGGAATACTGTGGATTAATAGAGATTGTGAGGGAAGTTTTAGCCCCAGTTTTATAGTAAAGGAGGAAAAGTCAGAATTTTGAAGGGTCTATTGTTGTCAAAAGGAAAAAATAAAGAGAAAGTTTAGACATAAACATAAGGCTGGTATTTCTAATGTTTTTTAAAAGGAGACCTCTGTGTGATAGGAAAAGCTTAGTTGTGAGATAATATGAATATTTCTCAGCAGTAAGTTCATGTTGAATGAATGACTGTTCTATTAAGGTACTGAGAAGAGAGTGGGTTTGAGAGCCTGAAACCGAAGAATCCTCCTGTTAAGTGGGAATGGTCAGCTTGTAAAGGAGTAGAGACAGAGTAGAGGAACTCAAGTCTGGGGAGCATAAATTAAGAGAAAATAACCTAGGAAGAGAGAGAGAAAAAAGAATAGCCAAAACAAAAGCTCAAGAGGAATGAAAATGTGTCCTCCCAAATTACATAAAACTTTAAGGTAAAGTATCATTATTTGGGTTAAAGTTAAATTTAATGAATTTTGCAAAATGTCAATGTCTTTCTATTCAAAATATGCCTTTTCAAATTGAAATCCTTTCATTAATGAAATGATTAATACTATTTTGATTTGGGATTGAGACTTTCATTAAATACACTACATTTTAGAATCCTCAACCATTTTTTGGCTTTGAGCTATGTGCTTCTAGAATAACTTTTTAAAAATTAGACATTTATAAGAGACTTAGATATTTTTATTCTTATATCTTCCTCAAATTATTTCTTCTTGAATAGTCAAATAGTTAGTAAAACACTGCATTTTAATTTTGTCCTTACAAACTAATGCCAACTAGATGTAAATCACATCCTTGAAAAGAATTGCTTGGTAAGTTTTGGTCTAGGTAGAGGAGTTTGGTTTCCTGTGCAGTTAATGAGTCTGAGGTTGCAGGTTCAAACCTCACAGAGACTAATGAGCTCTGTTCTCTTTCTTGGACAAAGCCTGCTAGACCTGTAACCTTGACCAACCCTCCTTTCCGAACTTGCCATTGGTCATAAGTCATTAGAAATACTTGGCTGATCATCACCAGCTTACAACCAGTATTGGGGAAAAATATAAACATGAAATCAAGAGTTCTTTAGTTGTTGATGATGAGTCACATATATCATCTTCCTTTTGAATATCATCCAGGTGAAAGAATTTAAATATATGCTTTGAAGTAAGACTTTTCATCTAGCTCAAGTGAATTATAATTTACTCTCTTGTGGAAGATCTACAGTGAATTATCACACCAATATTTCCTTAGACTATAGAAGCTTTAACATAAAACTGGGCAGTCCATTCCAAACCTTAAGGCTAGAGTTTCTAAACACCACCCATTTGTGGACTTGAACAATTAGTCTATGAGACAATTTAGTTATCAAAATGGATATGTAGGCTAAGAGATGTTATTTTCTGCATGATCAAGTAAAATTGATTGTCAAATCTTACTATTTTCCATAAGTGTATAAAATTATCAACATTGTGTTATCCTAGTATACATTCTCTATCTTCTTTTATGTGTTGCATTTTCTTTTTTATTTGTTTTAAAATTGTGAAAGATTTCAGCTTGATTATAAAACTATTCCAGTTTAAACAACCACTTTTCAATACCATTATATGGTCAATAAAAGAATTCAATGCATTCATTTACACTTAGTTTTATGTTTCGCTTTTTTTTTTTTTTTTTTTTTTTTTTT
>NW_016808026.1:3159282-3187655 GCF_001698545.2 Rhinopithecus bieti
CAGTTTTTTTTTTTTTTTTCCTTTTTTTTTTTTTTTTGAGATGGAGTCTTGCTCTGTTGCCCAGGCTGAAGTGCAGTGGCACCACCTCTGCTCACTGCAAGCTCTGCCTCCCGGGTTCACGCCATTCTTCTGCCTCAGCCCTCCGAGTAGCTGGGACTACAGGCGCCTACCACCTCACCTGGCTGATTTTTTGTATTTTTAGTAGAGACAGAGTTTCACTGTGTTAGCCAGGATGGTCTCGATCTCCTGACCTCATGATCCCCACACCTCGACCTCCCAAAGTGCTGGGATTACAGGCGTGAGCCACTGTGCCTGGCCACCAGTTTCTCAGTTATTATACATTTTAAAAGATTCAACAAATCTGACACATTGAATAATTAAGGACATGATATATGTTTTGTTTTGTTTTACTGCATTTTATTTTTTATTTTTATTTTTTGTTTCTTTTTTAAAAAATGGGATACATGTGCAGAATGTTCAGGTCTGTTACATAGGTATGCGTGTACCATGGTGGTTTGCTGCACCTATTGACCCATCCTCTAAGACCCCTCCCCTCAACCCCTACCCCCAACAGGTCCTGGTGTGTGTTGTTTCCCTCTCTGTGTCCATGTGTTCTCAATGTTCAACTCCCACTTATGAGTGAGAACATGCGGTGTTTGGTTTTCTGTTCCTGTGTTAGTTTACTGAGGATGATGGCTTCCAGCTTCATCCATGTCCCTGCAAAACATGATCTCATTCCTTTTTATAGCTGCATAGTATTCCATGGTGTATATGTACCATGATTTCTTTATCCAGTCTACAGTTGATGGGCATTTGGGTTGGTTCCATGTCTTTGCTATCGTAAATAGTGCTGCAATAAACATACTTGTGCATGTGTCTTTCCAGTATAATGATTTATATTCCTTTGGGTATACCGAGTAATGGAATTGCTGAGTCAAATGGTATTTCTGGTTCTAGATCCTTGAAGAATCACCACACTGTCTTCCACAATGGTTGAACTAATTTACATTCCCACCAACACTGTAAAAGCATTCCCATTTCTCTGCAGCCTTGCCAGCATCTATTGTTTCCTGACTTTTTAAATAATCACCATTCTGACAGGCATGAGATGGTATCTCACTGTAGTTTTGATTTGCATTTCTCTGATGATCAGTGATGTTGAGCTGTTTTTCATATGTTTGTTTGCTGCATAAATGTCTTCTTTTGCAAAGTATGTGTTCATATTCTTTGCCCACTTTTTGACAGGGTTGTTTGTTTTTTCTTGTAAATATGTTTAAGTTCCTTGTAAATTCTGGATATTAGACCTTTGTCAGATGGGTAGATTGCAAAAATTTTCTCCCATACTGTAGGTTTCCTGTTCACTTTGATGATAGTTTCTTTTGCTGTGTAGAAGCTCATTATTTTAATTAGATCCTGTTTGTCAATTTTGGCTTTTGTTGCAATTGCTTTTGGCGTTTTAGTCATAAAATCTTTGCCTGTGCCTATGTCCCGAATGGTATTGCCTAGGTTTTCTTCTAGGGCTTTTATGGTTTGGGGTTTTACATTTAAGTCTTTAATCCGTCTTGAGTTAGTTTTTTTATAAGGTGAAGGAAGGGGTACAGTTAGTCAGTTTTCCCAGCACAATTTACTGAATAGGAGATCCTTTCCCCATTGCTTGTTTTTGTCAGGTTTGTCGAAGATCATATGGTTGTAGATGTGTTATGTTATTTCTGAGGTCTCTGTTCTGCTCCATTGGTCTATATGTCTGTTTTGGTACAAGTACCATGCTGTATTGTTTACTGCAGCCTTGTAGTATAGTTTGAAGTCAGGTAGTGTGATGCCTGCAGCTTTGTCTTTTTTGCTTAGGATTGTCTTGGGTATACGAGGTCTTATTTGATTGCATATGAAATTTAAAATAGTTTTTTTCTAATTCTCGGAAGAATGTCAATGGTACTTTGATGGGAATAGTATTGAATCTCTAAATTACTTTGGACAATATGGCCATTTTCATGACATTGATTCTTCCTATCCATGAGGATGGGATGTTTTTCCATTTGTTTGTGTCCTCTGTTATTTCCTTGAGCAGTAGTTTCTAGTTCTCCTTAAAGAGGTCCTTCACATCCTTCTTAGCTGTATTCCTAGGTATTTTATTCTCTTTGCAGCAATTGTGAATGGGAGTTCATTCATGATTTAGTTCTCTGCTTGCTTATTGTTGGTGTAAAGGAATGCTTTTGATTTTTGCAGATTGGTTTTGTATCCTGAGACTGTGCTGAAGTTGCTTGTCAGTTCAAGAAGTTCTGGAGCTGACACGATGGGGTTTTCTAAATATAAAATGCCGTCTTCAAACAGAGGCAACTTGACTTCCTCTCTTCCTAGTTGAATAGCCTTTATTTCTTTCTCTTGCCTGATTGCCCTGGCCAAAACTTCCAAAACTATGTTGCAGGTGTGTTGGGCTGTGGGAACAAGTCTTGGGACAAAGCCTCCCTGGCTCCAGCAGGGGAAAAGCACAGCCTGGAGCTATAGAAATGGGTGCTGCCCTTCCCCTGCCCAGGGAGCTTAGCTGGTTAGGCAGTTTGAAGTCCCAGTGCTGACTGCTGCCTCTCCCCCAAGGAGCTCAAAGGACTTAGACAGCAGGCAGCCACAACTGTGCTGTTTGCCCCTCCCCCCAGGAGTTCAGCAGGCTTAAGCAGATTCCAGCTGAGAGGCTGTAAGAATCTGCCTGTTCCAGGCTTGGGACAGTAGGCCTGGTGTCATGGGTTCGCAAGTGGTATCTTCCAATCCATGGGTTGCACAGTTTCACGGAAAAAGCACAGTTTCCTCGGCTGGGTAGCGTGCTCACTCAGCATCTCCCTTGGCTGGGGGCAGGGGGTTCCCCATCTCCCTGTGACTCTCAGGTGGGCTGCCGCACCACACTGTTCTTCCTTCTCTCTGTGAGTCACAACAGCCTTATAATCAATTTTGATGAGAGGCCCTAGATACCTTGGTTGCCGGTAAATAATTCACATGCTTATTATGTTTTTTTTTTTTTTTTCAATGGGAGCCTTGGAACACTGCTGTTTTTTTTTTTTTTTTTTTTGTTTTGTTTTGTTTTTTTCAATGGGAGCCTTGGAACACTGCTGCTTCTAGTCAGCCATCTTGGCCTCTTCCCTATGATATGTTAAGCATCCCTAATTTGAAAACCCAACATTTGAAATGCTCCAAAATCTCAAACTTTTTTAGTACCAATGTGATGCCGCAAATGAAAAATTTTACACCTGACCTTATGTGATGGGTCACAGTCAAAACAGAGTCAAAACCATTTCATACAAAAAATTATTGAAAACATTACATAAAATTACCTCCAGGCCATGTGTATAAGGTGTATATGAAACATAAATGAATTTTGTGTTTGGACTTGGGTCCCACCCCTGAGTTATCTCATCATATATATGCAAATATACCAAAATCCAAAAGTATCCAAGATCCAAAATATTACTGGTCCCAAGCATTTCAAATAAGGGATACTCAATCTCTATAAAAGAGATGTCGTCTATAGAAACATTTTATCTTGCCTTTTATCAGTAGATGAATTATGTTTTTATAAATTGTGGAAATTGAGAATATACAAGTCACCCTTGATATCCATGAGTTCCATATTCATAGATTCAGCCAACCTCAGATTGAAAATATTCAGGGAAAAAAATGCACAAAGTTCTTAAACATTTGAATTTGGCCCACACCAAGTACTATGTTGAATCCACATGAATGAAGTAACGTGTAGGCATTGTATTAGGTGTTATAAGTATCTAGGGATGATTTAAAGTCTATGGGAGGATGTATATAGTTATATGTAAGTTCTATGCTATTTTATACCTGGAACTTGAGTATCCTTGGATTTAGGTATCCTTGGTAGGACCTGGAACCAATCCTTCATAGATACTAAGTAATAGCTGTATTACAGTTGCCCAACTTGTGTTTTATGCTTATTTTTAAATCCCCTCCCTCTCCCATAAACTTTAAGGCTAATTTCAATATGTAAACACAAAAGTGCATTAAACAACAAATTTTCTTTACTGGCTGTTTAATGTGTGTGTGGTTTTAGTGAGGAACCAGGTGTAACACAGTACGCATCTGGGTGCTAACATGTTGTGGAGAGAATGTTGGCATAAAATTACTAGGCGTCCTTCTTGGATAAAATTCACTTTAGTCTAAGATTATGACCTTTCTATACTTTTCATGGTAAAATATGGTTTCTTCTATGGTACTGGTTATAGATGGAAGCTAGGGTGTTCTTTAATATCTTTTTAGACAGAGTCTCGCTCTGTCACCCAGGTTGGAGTGCAATGGCGTGATCTCAACTCACTGCAACCTCGACCACCCAGGTTCAAGTGATTCTCCTGTCTCAGCCTCCTGAGCAATTGGGACTACAAGCATGTGCCATCACACCCAGCTAATTTCTATATTTTTAGTAGAGACAGGGTTTCATCCTGTTAGCCAGGCCGGTCTTTAACTCCTGACCTCAAGTGATCTGCCTGCCTTGGCCTCCCAAAGTGTTGGGATTACAGGCGTGAGCCACTGCACCCAGCCCTAATGTGTTTTTTAAAAAATCAGAATGTAAAATCAAAAGGTTTGGAATTACTGATGTACTGGGAATTACTTAAAATTGGCTCCTAGCCAAAGTAGTGTCAATGGTATATGATCCGTATTACAGAAGTCACTCATGTGTATCTCGCACCTTCATTTGGCACTGTTGGTTGGTAGATTCAGTGTATTGAGACAGCTTAAACATTACATAATTGCCTAGAAAGGGGTAAAAATGCTCTTATAAGCATACAAATATTATAGTCTACTGGAGTCTTCTTTTACTAGACACACATAAATCACTGCCTGTACAAAGGGCATGGCTAATCATCTTCTTTCCTGGATATTTGCCATTTCATGTCTGGGAAGTACACGATAGTGTTATAATTACTTTTTTCCTACTACTGATTTATAGTCATATTTAACATTTATGTATTTTCCTTCTCTTTTAATGATTGCATTTTCTTTATTGGATAACATTAAAGTTTTCCTACTGATGGGTCAGACAAACTCATTTTATTATGGTAAAACAGTTAATTGTTCAATACTATCTAACTTGCTAATGCTATTTCCAAGTATTAAGAAATATCTATTTTTCATAACAACTAGGTTTGAGCCTTTGAATGTGTTTTAATTTCTCAGAATTTGGAAAGTTAAATGTTCTCATATTTATACTTACAGAGGTCACATAAATGATATTTAGTGAGTTGAAACTATTAATTATAGATACAAGGTTGAACTCAAGTGAACATTTTCCTTTGATGTAGGTCTGTTTAGATAAAATGGTGCATGATTTTAGCAACTTCAGTGCTAAGTAATCAGAGCAGCCCAGCAGCAGCAACAGAGACAGAATAATCTGCACTGACAGACGACTTTATAAAGTGCCGGGTTCACCAGGGCCTCCCCAATTCAGCTATGAGCTCATTGCAGAAGACTGGGGTTCTAAGATGTCCACTGTCTTTTCTGACTGATAAATTTCATGTAGGAGGAATATTACTGTTCCAGATGGTTTTTCAACTTTGTGCACACTAGCTTTGTAGACTCCCGCTGTAATTGAAAATTGGTTTTGCTCCAACAATTGACAAAAAATTACATTAGGTTTACCACTTTTTGGTTTTAGATTACTGATACAAAGTGCTTTCATGACTATGACAAAAGAAATTGAAATTCAGACTAAGTGATGTCCCTGTGTGCATTTTCACTTAGATATTTTTCCCTGGGGTTTTTATAGTATCATTAAATTACATTCAGATACAGAATTTGCATAGAATCAGGCTCATTGAAATTTTGATGATCTTTTCAATCTGTAATATTGCTAGTAGTGTTTTATGGAAAACTAGCTAGATAGTTTAAGTCATTGCAAAGATGATGATGTAAAAGATTTAAAAGCCATCTATTATTAGGTTGGTGCAAAAGTAATTGTGGTTTTTATAATTACTTTTAATGACAAATAGTTTGCTTGTATTGTGAAAGCATTCATTGTTTTACTTCTAGGTTCTCATGAAATTAGTGTGAGAAAGTAATTTTTCTTGAAGGCTTGCTTGATATTCCTCCATGGTTTTTTTTTTTTTCAATTCAGATTTTAAGCATTTGGAGAATAAAACAGACATATATTTAGCAGGTTATAAATGAAATCAATTGAAGTCAAACATTGAGCTATAGTTATCATCAGAACATATATGGGGAGACACATGAAACCTCAGCTTCCCAGTTGAAATATCCATGAGACATCTGACTACTAGGAAAAGGGATGGGGTCATGTTACGCGATTCTGACCCCAGGTGTTCAACAGGTGCTTTGCAATCACAAATGGCTGGACATTCATTAGTGCCTTCAGTCTGACTCCCAGCTAGGCCTTGGAACAGAGAGTGTGTATACAATATTGGTTGAAGAGTTTGGTTAAAAAGAAAAACAAAGCCCAATGTTGGAAAAAGAGGTGACATAATTTGGTTTCCATAAGGCTATTCTGTGCCTACCATATGCAGACACTTTTTTAAAGACATGGAGTGCCTTACCTCTGCTGCCCAGGCCAGGATACAATGGCATGATCATAGCTCACTGCAACCTCGAACTCCTGGGCGCAAGCCATCCTCACACCTCAGCCTCCTGAGTAGCTGGGACTACAGGCACATGCCACCAACCCATCTAATTTTAAAAATATTTTTAGAGACAGGGTCTCACTATGTTACTCAGGCTGGTCTCAAACTCCTGGGCTCGAGTGTCCTTCTCACCTCAGTCTCTACATACAGACAGACTTTTTTTTACTGGTCACTGAGGAGTTTTGAGGTTATATTTCCAGCTGTGAATTAGTGCCGTGGCTCATTTGAGCTAAGGTGGAAACATTCCTGATATTCAAGAAAATAAAACAACCCTGTTCCCATTCTGTCCTCTTGATTTTTAACATCTACCCTTTGGGGAAATATCCTCAGATTCATGTTCCGTCATCTTTTGCCCTTTCTAACTGTCCCTTAGCCTTTTCTCATCTTCATAAATTATTACCTGACATAGATGGGGCATTTCCCTAAAATCGTAGAACATTTTGTAGAACGAAGCTGTGAAGTCATAAAAGAGAGTGGTTGCAAAGCCTGAGTTCGTGATCAAGGACCAGTGAAAGACAAAGAATCTTGTTACAAAATGAGAAAAATAAAAATAATATTGGCTTAAGACTTCAAAATGAGAAAAATAAAGATAGTTATTGGCCTAACATTACTAATTTTCTTCCTTTAGTCTGAAAATGATGTCCTTCCTGACTTTTTGTTATTAAAATGGACATTCTTTTATGAAATGGAGGTGATAATAAATGATCATTGTTGTCACTAATTGATAAAATCAGAAGTGGTTAGCCCTAAAGTGGGGTTCCACCTCAAATTTCCAAATGTGTGCTTTCATAGATCTAAGAATGTGGGAACTACTGATCTAATTCAGCTAATTACTCAAACCATGTAAACCGTCAACAGAAATCCTAACAAGTGTTAATCCAGCCTTTCCTGAAAACCCTTCCTATGGGTTCTCAGCCAGATGGGCTACCCATTATGCTTTTGGGCTCTTCTAATTAATGCAAGTATCCCCTACATTGGATCTAAGTCTTCTAAACTAATTGCTACTTTTTTGTTTTACCCAGAACTGTATATGCTATGTCTTAGGTAACATTTTCCTAATTGTGTCCCACAGAACATTAATTCTATGGAATTCTATGAAATAATTAATATCTGTTAATAGATATTACCACAAAAAGGGGGGAGAACTACAGTCAAATTATTTTGGAAAACAATAATTCAAACTATAGGCTATTTCAATACTTCAAAATGCATTTTGGGATAATACACACATTTTTTTCTTTTTTTTTGAGACAGGGTTTCCCCCTATTGCTCAGGCTAGAGTGCAGTGGCATGATTGTAGCTCACTGTAACCCGAATTCCTGAACCCAAGCGATCTTTCCGTCTCAGTCTCCCCAGTAGATGGGACTGCAGGCATGCACCACCACACTTGCCAAATTAAAAAAAAAATTTATAGAGATGAGGTCTCACTTTGTTGCCCAGGCTGATCGCAAACTCCTGGCTTCAAGCAGTCCTCCCACCTTGGCCTCCTAAGTTGCTGGGATTACAGGTGTGAGCTATGGCGACTGACCTAACAAATATTTTTGAGTATAATTATATTTGACCCAATCAGGATAAGATAGCCATAAGTATGACCACAAGACAACTAAGTTGATTAGTATAGCATAAGGAGTTCATGGGCAGCAGTGTTCTATTTGCTAATCTATGCTGGATGTATTTAAGAGGGATATACAGTCATCTGAGTTTCTGAAATTTCGACTATGGAATTATTTTTCTTTCAAGCAGTGAATGCTATTTGGGGCAGCAGTAAATCATTAAACAAACATTATATTCATTTGCTGTTCTTCTTTTCTTTAACTTTTCTTAATCTGAACATGTCAATTGCTTTAACCCTCACTCAGTTACATGATTGCTATACCCTTTAACTTTACCCTAGGCATGACCTAGTTTTGTCTTTGCTTTTGTTGAAAATATGGTGATAAAACACAAAACCAGAACACAAAAACCAGATTTGTTTTGACCTAGTGTAGCATAGGTGCTATCTTATTTTTCTGTTTGTATATTTCTATCAGCATTAACAGAAGTTAATTTTTATTTTATTGCATTCTTTTTGTCTGGTACTTCATGTGGTTATCAAATACCTAACTAGAAATCTATAATAAGCACATATCTATATTAAGAATCAACTTGTTAGAACTGGTCCATCAACCTGTCACATTAAGATCTTTTTGGAATTTGTTAATTAGCTTTCAAAGACAGATACCTACTCAAATATCTCAAGTAAAGACAGGTTACTGTAGGGATTAACGCTGGAAATCACAAGGACAAATATCTTAGTGACACAGTGAAACTCGCAGCATTGCAGAAATAGCACATCCAAGTGTCATGGGTTGTGCTGGGACAACCTCTTACTGCTGCACCACTGGGCCACATGGGATTGAGAATGTGGTTTAGGAACTGGAAGCCCATTACAATGCAGTGATGCCCTAGTGACTGTCATCTCATTGCTTCCCCCGCCCCCTACTCTCTTCAAGCAGCAGGACTCTATTAATTTCTCTTCTAGTTCTCTGGCATTAATCTCTTTCACTGATGTCTGACTTTTTTTTTTTTTTTTTTTTTGAGACAGAGTTTTGCTCTTGTTGCCCAGGCTGGAATGCAATGGCATGATCTTGGCTCACCGCAACCTCTGCCACCCAGGTTCAAGTGATTTTCCTGCCTTGGCCTCCCGAGTAGCTGGGATTACAGGCATGTGCCACCATGCCTGGCTAATTTTGTATTTTTAGTAGAGATGAGGTTTCTCCATGTTGGTCAGGCTGGTCTCGAACTCCTGACCTCAGGTGATCCACCCTTCTCGACCTCCCAAAGTGTTGGGATTACAGGCATGAGCCACCATTCCCAGCCTGATGCCTGACTTTCTTTGAGACTTCCAATTCTGCTCCTGCTACCACTGCCTAAGTCTTACTGTATATTTCAAACTCAAGAGTTGGCACTTTCATTTCACTACTGAGTCTTATCCAATATCCTTTTTCAATCAAGCAATCCTTCTACTATAGCAACTTTAATCTGCCATATGCCTTATGTAACAGGTTTGATTTTCGAGTTTAATTGTATTTGACCCAATCAGGATAAGTTAGCCATAAGTATGACCACAAGAGAACTAAGTTGAATTAATGTAGCATAAGGAGCTCTTAAAATGTGGTCCCTAGGCTTTGCAGAATCAGCATTACCTGGAAACCTGTTAAAGGCATCATCTCAACCCTATTGCATCAGACATTCTGGGATGGCATTCAGCAATCTGTATTCTGTCAAGCCCTCCAGGTAGTTCTGATGCATGTTCAAGTTTAAGAGCAGATGGTATAAAATTATCACTCTAGAGTCTAGCTTTACGGTGTGAGTGCCAAAAATAATGACTTTAGGCATAATTGATATGTAGAAGATCTTTCTGATCATATTAACTAACAGTTTCAGCTGCTTTTTAAAGTTGTTTTTTGACAAGAGAAGAACATTATACGCATGTAAGATCATGCTTTTTTTTTTTCCTGTTTGTTGTGGCATTTAATTGACCAATTTTGGTATACAAGTTTATTATAATAAGCCTGCATTCTTTTTTGTTTCTCCCTTTTTTTTTTTTTTTTTGAGACAGAGTCTCTCTCTGTCACCCAGGCTGGAGTGCAGTAGTGCTATCTCAGACATTGCAACCTCTGCCTCCCAGGTTCAAGCAATTCTTGTGCCTCAGCCTCCTGAGTAGCTGGAATTACAGATGCGCATCATCACACCTGGCTAAGTTTTGTATTTTTATTATGGTGGAGACAGAGTTTCGCCAAGTGGGTCAGGGTGGTCTTGAACTCCTGAACTCATGTGATCCACCTGCCTTGCCCTCTAAAGTGCTGGGATTATAGGCATGAGCTACCAAATCTGGCCCCAAACCTGGATTCTTCATGTTTAAAGTACTTGAAGGGGAATGTGTTTCCCTGCCTATTTTGGTTCTCATATATATTTTTTAATATAACAGCTTTATTGAGATAGAATTTACACACCATACAATTTTCCCATTTAAGCTATGCAATTTAATATCTTTTGGTATATTCTGGCTCTGGCAGCTGGGTAATCACAACATTATATATGGGAAAACTGAGGCTAATGCAGGTGAAATAACTTACCCAAGTCAGTGGAGGGAAATGGTCTGAACCTCTGACAGCTAACATCCAAAGTGTTGGCCCTTAGCTACTCTGACTTTGTGCATCTATAGTAATTTTGAGAGGAGAGTACTTTTTTTTTTTTTTTTTTTTTTTGTAACCCTAGGTGCCTGGAAAGGTAGGAAGGAAGTGGTGAGACTTGAAGAATACGAGAAAGGAAAGATTGGCAACCATATCTTTGGAGAGCACATTCATTTCATTTCAGGGTATCTATTCTAATGGAAATCATATTTTCCCTTTGTTAATAATAAATGATCATGAAGGCAGTTGTTATTCTTTGAGTTGCTTGTATAGTGATACAAGAACACTGTTAATCAGTATTTTAATTAGGTCATAGCATGAAAGGTATTTTTATATTTCTCTATGTAAAGTTTCCATGAGTTTTACATAGTTAACATCATTGGTTTCTGGATATCTAAATTTATTTTCAGCACTGATAATAGACTATGTTGTATTAGTTTGGAAATATATTATCTATGATATGTGTTATATCCTCTTGGCAGCTACACTATTGTGTTAAAATGAAGCATCGCCTGTAAGCCAGATGTGTGCACTTGTCATTGCCTCATTTGAAATACTGCATTGTGAAGAAATTGCTGCAATACTCACAAATCTATAAGGACTATTTTGCATGTGTTTCATTAAAATGTAGGGAGCAAACCATTACTTTACAATATAGAGGTCAGAAGTTCAGCACGTAGTGAGTGCACACTTTTGGCCAAAAGATGAAAAGATGATCAAGACTGAAACTCCAGCTTCACATAGCTCACAGTCTGGTGAAAGAGATAGATGTAAGACTGGGCTTTCAAAACCATACCATAGGGAGTAACTTCATTGAGTTTATTCTATTTACCTACAGGATCTGAAGCCATACATCATAAGCCAAGTCAGTGCAGGCTTTAGACAAAATCACACTTAGGACTTAGGATTAAAAAAAACTAAAACTATAGAATGAGAAAAACTTGGCATAATAGTAGCTCTTCAGGAAAACACCTAGGGATTTTATTTGTTCATAAAGTTAATATGCACCTAAAGTGTGGTGAGCCTCTATACCTATTACAACAGGTAGAATGAATAGAAGTCTAGGGCAAGAACAAATGGGCAAGGGGGAAGACTTCATCTGTGTGCTGTAATAGTTAGATCACGTGTAGAGTAGGGGGCTCATTTCTAACCACTACTTTATGGAAAAGACTGACAAAATGATGCTTGTCTATAAAAGTAAATAAAATAGAACTGCATCTCATAAGGATGTTTAAATTTAAAAATGTTAATTAACTTTAAGACCAATTGGAGTCTGTGATGATCATGATATCATTAAGGACAATGTTGATTTCATTGTCTCATTTAATGTTCTGACAATCCAGTGAAATAGGCATGCTTATGATCACTCATTTCCCAGATAATGACATGCACACAGGGAAGTCACTGCATTTCCTGAAATCACATGATGAGGAAGGAGAGCTCAAGCCCATGTTCTTAATGACAGTGCTGTGTTACATCAAGCATAAGCAGTTGCCAGTCTTTGACAGCGTTATCGTAGGCTTTCAGCACTGTGTAAGGAGAGAAAGCGACTTCATAGCTTCATAGAGTATAAGGATACAGAACTAGCCATTGGGCTAAATTTGGCAGATACTGAAAAAATGGCAGGAGGAGCTGTCTTTGGTATATTTTGAAATCAGGGGAAGCTCTTATCTTTGGTCTACTCTTTTTTTTTTTTCTATATAGATGGAAATTTCCAGTTATCTAGGTACTAAGGATTGTCAAAAGCTTTTGTTGTTGTCTTATCGTCTTAAAATTCTTTTTTTCTTTTCTTTTCTCTCTCTTTTTTTAAGATGGAACCTCACTTACTCTGTTGCCCAGGCTGGAGTGCTCACTGTAATCTCTGCTTCCAGGGTTCAAGCTATTCTCCTGCCTCAGCCTCCTGAGTAGCTGGGATTACAGGCATGCGCCACCAAGTCCAGCTAATTTTCATATTGTTAGTAGAGATGGGGTTTCACCAGGTTGGTCAGGCTATTCTTGAACTCCTGGACTCAAGTAATTAGCCCACCTCAGCCTCCCAAAGTGTTGGGATTACAGGCATGAGCCACTGTGCCTGGCCTGTCTTAAAATTCTTAACTTGAAATAATATTAAAGAGCATTTTGTTATTTCTCATACTAGTTCCAGTCTAGACTCTTGTTTTTTTTATTCTTATTAAGAGACAGAAATAGGCCGGGCGCGGTGGCTCAAGCCTGTAATCCCAGCACTTTGGGAGGCCGAGACGGGCGGATCACAAGGTCAGGAGATCGAGACCATCCTGGCTAACATGGTGAAACCCCGTCTCTACTAAAGAATACAAAAAACTAGCCGGGCGAGGTGGCGGGCGCCTGTAGTCCCAGCTACTCAGGAGGCTGAGGCAGGAGAATGGCGTGAACCCGGGAGGCGGAGCTTGCAGTGAGCTGAGATCCGGCCACTGCACTCCAGCCTGGGCGACAGAGCGAGACTCCGTCTCAAAAAAAAAAAGAAAAGACAGAAATAGAGGGTTTCATTCAGAACTCAAAGTGAACATCCTAGGGAAGGACTGTGCAACTCCTTCAAAGAAGAATGATGCCTGAAAGCTTTTATTACTTTCCCTGGAACAGAAGTTGTCTGTGACAATTACCTAATTTGAGGCAGATGAATGACAATTCCTTTCCATTCTTCAAAAGCAACATTGCAAACGAAAGCTGGAGGGGAGTCTAGAGAGAAACTCTTATTGATATTTTACAAATATAATATGTTTCATTTGTTACAATTCATATAAACTGCTTTCTTGTAAAGATGCACCCAGATCTTAGTTGAGCTTACGTAAATTTTTTAAAAGTCACCATTTCCTATAACTTATATAATGCTATATTATGTAATTGTAACTAACATTTGTTGAACACTCAGTATGTGACAGGCAGTGTTCCAAGTACTTTACACCACACCAAACTGGGGGAGTTAACAATGACAAATATTCTCTCTTTATAGACATAATAAATGCACAGAATATGTAAACGTCCAAGGTCACCCAGGTAGTGAGTGTCTAAAATGTGACTTGAAACTGAGCATTCTTGTTCCAGATTCCAGGTTATGTGTACACATATAATCAGGTTTCTAGCTGGCCTTTTGTTGTCCAATTTGTTATGCATGAAAGAAGCAGAATTGTTCATTACATGGGGAGTCCGTGGGGCAGTCACTGCACATTGGCTCACTTGATACCCAACCTGCTCCCATTCTAAAATGTCTTCCTGCACTCTCAAGGCTGGAAACTAAAAAACCACGTTTTCAAGAGTCCCATATCACTAGACTTCTACCTGTGCTCTTGGCTCTGCCAAGCAGATTCAGACATCTAAGCCTTGGAATGTGTGAAAATGAGTTACAGGCATGGCAGCAAAGACAGGTGACGGGTGCTTTTGTGTGCGCTGGTCTGGTCTTTGGCATTACAGCTGTTGAGCAGTAGGTAGCAGCAGCAAGATTTCCTCTAGAACACTCTTAGGGTATGGCTGGAAGCTTCCGTAACTGTTTACTATCCTGTAATAAAGTCCTAGCTACTTAAGCTAGCTAGATTACATTCTCTGCAGACAAGATCCATAGTGGATGCAGACGGCTTCAAGCCTATAAAGGGATATTGGTTCAGGAGGTTCTCTGACCTTTGGGGTCCCTCCAGTGCTGGAAAATTGAACTAGAAGGCTCATTTTAGTTTAAAATTTTCTGATTTTAAGACAGAAGACTCTGAATAGGGTAGAGGGGAGATCCTTCATACATTTGCTTAAGCAAGTTTTTCTATGGAAGTTATCTCCTCCCTCCTGAGTTAGCCGTATGACAAAAAGCATTGCATTTCTGGGAGAAAATGTGCCTCTTGTACTGTCTTGAAGAATAACTAAACCTAAATAATTAAGGAGAGCCCAAATGAACATTGCCTGTTATGTGAATCCACCCTGTTATGTGAATCCAATCAATTCTGGAAAAGCAGTAATGGAATGGGGAGTTCTCTGATCACTCTTGTCTTTGTTTTTCTTCTCCTGCCCTCCTCCAACCCCCAAGTCAAGGGGAAAATGGGAATGGCACTGGACCTTGAAGGTGGATATGGTGGTGTGGGAGCCTCCCTGGAAGGGAACAGTTATTGAGAAGGGCAGGACGTTTTTGAAACAGGGAGTCTGCAGGTTTCTCTGGCGTAAAGGGAAATGTGGAGAAACAGGGGAAAATAAGCTTGGGGAAAGGAGCTCTTTCCTTAGAAAGAGCTAAGGAGATAGTCTTCCATCATGTGGATAGGCTGATGATTTTTTAGCAGACTTTTAAAAAAGGATTTTTAAAGCAGATTACTATGTAACCGGTAAGTTAGATGATTGGAGGTGGTAACGAAACAGAAGGAGAAATAGTGATGAAGCTGTTCAGTAAGCCAGCAATGGTAAATAAACACCTGAAATAAAAAACTGGAAACAGAAAGGACAAGAGTTAGTGAAGATATACTGGCCTAACTTAAGAAATTGTTATGGAAGCTGAGTATAAAAAAAGAGCTTTAAGAAGATGAGAGTGAGCATTAGTGCCTTGCCTCATACATATAAATAAGAATACAGACATATTAAACTATAAAATTTGAAGATTAATTATCCTTGAAGCATAATTCCAAATACAATGTTAGAAAAAGATTGCAAATATCAGGGAATGCAGGTTTGCACAGACCACTCATTCTTTTAGTTGTTTGTTAGTGGAAAATTATTTATTTCACAATTGAAATCACTAGCATCAAATATCCAAAAGCTGCTGGGTCTACCATAGAAATTCTCTCTCTCTCCCTCTAGACACAATTATGTTTTCCAAGCTGTACTAGGAGAAGCCTCATGCTACATTCTCATGGGTCTGAAAAAAGGACGTCATTCTTTTGAGATTTTTTGGGTGTTTCTCTGAGGGTCTTTATCCAGTTGTTGCTTCTGTTTTATTTTGCTTATAAATCTTTATAAAATGACATTGGAATACTTACCTTTTAATGGAAAACTGCAAGGGTGACAGCAGAGCTCAAGATTACTTTTCTTTTCCCACATGGAAAATTTTAAAAATACAAAAAGTATTTTAAGTCTAGGGTTGCATCTCTCATAGTATTTAATTTCAAGTAGATCATTGGAGGACACATGCTATAGACCAGTCATACAACTGCATTCAATTCTCCAAGTAATAAGAGTGCCCAGAAGGTGTTCATTATGCTCCAACTCTTGAGTAGTATGCATCAGATCAGTACAAAGCTGGTGACTTAAGGGGCTCTAAATCTGTTTACAGTAACTACTTATTTTTCTCAAGGTAATTTATTTTGCACTTTTAGCCATCCTAGGACACGTTAAGGACCAGGAACCAAGTTTAAAATTCTCTTATGGCCTAAAATAGACACAGCAATGTCTACTGCATAAAGCCCATATGCGTTCCATGGATAAATCCCTTGGGGAAATATTACTTTTATTGTAGACCCAATATTAGAAAGATTGTGGCTTTCCAGGCCATAACAAATTAGAAGCAAGAAATTGCAAGGGGAAGGAAAAGGTGATAGTGACAAATACAGTGAGTTCATCAAGTAGTAAAAGCTAGGTGTTTCATTTTAAGAGGATGAAGGGAAATAGAATCCTTATTTCCCCAGTCTTGGAAAAATTATTTGAAGGCCCAGTTGTAAATAAAATTCGTGGCTAACCCTATAGCAAGTGCTAGAACAGTGATGTCCGCATCCAATACCTGTGCATTTGGGTCCATCATTCAAAGACCTTCAGCCCTTGCCTTTGGCCTAATACTGCTCTTATGCCATTTGTTGACCCTGAAGACTCACAGGACTTTCAGTTTTTTGTTTGTTTGTTTGTTTGTTTTGTTTTGTTTTTTGACAGTGTCTGGCACTGTCACCTGGACTGGAGTGCAATGGCGAGATCTCCGCTCACTGCAACCTCTGCCTCCCTGGTTCAAGCAATTCTCCTGCCTCAGCCTCTTGAGTAGCTGGAATTACAGGTGCCTGCCACCACACCTGGCTAATTTTTTGTATTTTTAGTAGAGACGGGGTTTCACTATGTTGGCCAAGCTGTTCTCAAACTCCTGACCTCGTGATCCTCCTGCCTCAGCCTCCCAAAGTGCTGGAATTATAGGCATGAGCCACCGCACCCAGCTTTTCAGTTCTTTAAGTTGAACTTCAGTAGCGCAGGACCTAAGAAATTCTACCATTTTACTGTCTTGCACCTTGAAGCTCATATGTTCCTGTTTTGATGGCTTAGGTCAGTAAGGTAGGCTGGAAAGCTGATAGTATAAAATATTTGGGCTTCGGTAGATGTCCTCTGTGCTCAGTGAGATCCTTCTGTTCTCTCCCACTTTATAGTTTCTTCCAGGGACAGCCTCAAAACTCAGGTGTCTAAGAATTACATAATGACCTCTAAAATCAGAGCCATGGGAACTAAGTATTCTGTTTAGACCCCTTCTTTACCCTCATCCTTCTAATAAGAAGTATCATAGTACTCCAGAGCCTTTAGTAAGATAAATACTTTCTAAACCTCAAAAACTCCTGAGAACATTACTGTATTATAACACATAGTAATAATTAATTTTTGTAATGATGACCCTGAATCGTTATGAAAAGGTTAAGTTATCCAACATAAACTTTAATCAAGCAATGCCTGCTACATGCAAAAAGGCAAGGAAGAATTGAATACATTTTGAAAACTGCCCATGAAAATGTTTTAACACTATAAGGAAAGATAACTTTAGGCTATTTGGTAAGTTAAATTCTGTGAAACACCCATGTACTGTCAGTGCTGGTTAAATGAAGCATGTCTGTATTTGACTGTATTTTCTCATAAGACAATAAGTTATTAATTAATAAACATGAATACTATATCCCTACCATGCCTATGATGCCTGTGTCTATAGAGCCTAAATTAGTTTATAATTAGCACTTTAAAATCCTTTTTCAGTAATTCATGGGATAATCCATATGCTTGGAAGACATATGCTTGGAAGTGAGAACTTGATCATACCCAATTTCCCAGTTATTTTTAAAAATATAGATCTGACCTAAAGAATTGAGTTTACCTCCTAAAGAGAAGTATAAATTCAACCTCAATAAAACTGATATTTCATATTTGATGAAATATACCTTCAGATATTAACTGGAAAGACAAATCTTTGGGGATATATATAGATTAGTTTCATTTACTCTTGAATTTTAAATTTATACATCATGGGCTGAGTGTGGTGGCTCATGCCTGTAATTCCTGCACTTTGGGAGGTCGAGGTGGAGGGATCACTTGAGGTCAGGAGTTCAAGACCAGCCTGGCCCAAGTGTTGAAACCCTGTCTCTACTAAAAATACAAAAATTAGCTGAGCATGGTGGCAGGTGCCTGTAGTCCCAGCTATATGGGAGGGTGAGGCAGGAGAATTGCTTGAACCTGGGAGGTGGGGGTTGCAGTGAGTTGAGATCATGCCACTGCACTCCAGCCTGGGTGACAGGGGAGGCCTCTGTCTCAAAAAAAAAATTATCCGTTTTGTATAAAAGTAGCAATTTCATGATTTTACTTAATTATAATTTTTACTTCAGTAGAATTGTTTAATATTTTTATTTTTTAATGTTATAATAAGTAATACACATTCATGTTTTAAAATCTATAATAAGATAACTGAGGTTTTATAGATTTATTTATTCCACAAATATTATTTGAATGCCTGCTTTGTGCCAGTACTACTTTGTGCCAGGACACTACTGCGGACACCTTAATGAAAAAAAACACCAGCCTTTCTAGAGTTTGTCTCCTGGAGAGGGGGAGAAAAGGAGTGTATGGAATAATAGCTTACACTTATATAATGCTTTTTGTGTGCCAAGCACTGTTCTAAACACTTTCCATATATTAATTCAGTTAGTTCCTCACAACACCTTTAAGACATGCAAACTGTTATTATCTCCTATTTTATACACAAGGAAACTGAGATACAGAGAGGTTGAGCAATTTTTCCAATGTCACACAGAAAGTATCAGAGCAACACTTCAAATTCAGGCAACCTGGCTTTAGTTGCAGGTGTTCATAAGTATTGCACATACAGTATTGTTACGTTACTATTCTGCAGAATTTTAAAAATCATAAGAGTATGAGCAGAATAAACAATTCAGTAGAAAATTTTAATTACTGAAAAACAAATGTTAATTTGGTAATGGTAATAATAGTAAAATAATTTATAATTTCTATTCCAGAAAACCTAAATTCTTCTATAAGTCGATATGTGTAGATTACCCAAGTATACTCACACATAAGACTCTCCATTATAGTTTGGTCTTAAGTAAATGATTCACTAGAAGTTGTAATTTGCTCTTTGGAAGCCCCCCCACCAAATACTCTCATTAGTAAACTACCAACCCTGTGCTTGTAGGACTCTAGTTTTTGCACAAGAAGAGAAATTCGATGTTAGTAAATTAAAGGCAACATTTACTTATGTGTTGTCATATCTCTGTGGGGGGTTATGCCCTTTAAAAAAACATAGAAACTTGGCCCCGGCTGCGCCGGTGGCCTTCGAGCCCTGTAATCCCAGGGCAGCTTTGAGAGGACCCGAGAGCGGGCGGATCACGAGGTCGAGCCAGATCGAGACCATCCTGGCTACCCTGTGAAACCCCCGTCTCTACTAAAAAATAATAACAAATAAACTAAGCCCGGGTGAGGTGGACGGCGCGCCCTGTAGTTCCGCAGGCTACTCGGTGAGGCTGAGGCCCCAGGAGAATGGCGATAACCGCGGGGGAGTCCGGAGCCTGGGCAGTGAGGCTGAGATCGCGGCCACTGCACTCGGCAGGCCCTGGGCGACAGATGGGCCGGACAGGTCCCCCAAAAAAAAAGAAAAAAAACAAAACAAAAAAAAACCATAGAAACTTAAATGATATGAAGTCTTCAAAATAATTGCAATTGGAGAAAGTGAATGGAAGTATAGATAAAACAAGATTGGCCGTGAGTTGATAATTATTAAACATGTGTGATGACTTGATAATTATGGAATCATAGGATTCATTAGGTTATCTTTCTATGCTTGTATTTGTCATTTATTCACAATTAAAAGTTTTAGAAAGATACATAAATTATATTTACAAAAAATACTTTAACATTTTGTTCTAGATCTAATTCAGCCAGGGTATTATAATATCCAATATGAAATTTAGGGCATGAGTTGCTAAGATTTTACGTAGATGGTATTATGCATGTGGTAGTACAAAAATAATAAATCATCTTTATTAAAATGATGCCTGTGTTCCATGACCACGACATACACTCCTTGACTTGAGTCATGAGGGAAAAATGTGTTCTTTCTTTAAAATATTTTTTAGTAATGAATGCTAAAATGTAACAAAGACACATGCTCCATTTAAAATGAAATTTCAAGTCTGTGTCCCTTTAGTTTTTTATATACCACAACAAAATTTTTTAACCCATAGTTTGATGTCCTATTTAGGATAAATTTATTTGTGCATTCTTTTGAGCTCTGCAAACTCAGAATTTTTTTTAATCTTAGCATACAGATTTAAAATCTCTTTTTGTTGTTGTTAATGCTTTTCATACACTATTTATTTATTTCTGATGGCTAAAGACATTCTTTACAGAAGAGAAACATCTAAAATACGGAAAATTTTAAAGAAAAAGAGACATCTACAGATCTGTAATCGAGACGTACCAATCAAAACACTGAGGGCAGTGGCACCTTCTCACCATACCTTGACACTGCCCCAGAGAGTTAGGGAGACACCAGCTGGGATTGTTATGTTCTGTCCTAAAGGCCTCTCATCCTCAGCAAATAATTCCTTGCTCAAAGCATGACACAAAAGCAACATCAGAGCTGCAGGACATTTGAAAGAACCAGGTGATGAGCACCAACCTAGGTGCATCTGTGGTCAATGGCAGTTGGCTCTTGGTACTCTCTGCTGGCAAGTGAGACCTTAGGACTTACAAATAGCCCAATGGATGTTCAGCCCTGGTGGTGACTGACTGATTTTTCCCATTGCACAGAAAGTTTCTTGTACATATGTGTTTGCTTTGTGTGAAGGACCAAAGGATGGTGCTATTTACTGTAGTGGAGGACAATGGAAAAGACTGGGTTTGAGAGGGAAGGATTCATGAGCTCAGTTTAGGAAATGTTGAATTTGAGTTGCCTTTAACACATGTAAGTAAAGATGTCAAGTAGGCAGTTGGAGAAGATAAAATTAGTTAGGTTAGGTTGGTGAAGAGACAAGAGACTTTTCCAGGTGAGTTAGAGCATACGCAAGGTCACAGGTAGAGACATGAGGGAATATTATACTGACCAGAAAATATAGTAAGGTAGTGCCAAATACGGAAAACCTGTTACTTATGATATGCAGTGGTGATATTATTGATTTATCAGCATGAAAATTGGTAACGGGTGGGAATTTCATATTCTTTATCCAAGAAACTTCAGAATGAGATTTTCTATAATTTTCCTGTAACCTAGTTTTCACCCTAAACCAGCTAGGTATGTCATAGATGATAATATCTAAAAGACAGGGGCAAATAGGAAAGTAATTTCCTAGGAAGGGTAAATATAGCTATGATATTTCTTCACAGGATAGGGGTTATCACCCAATAGATGTGCCAACTCAATGACATCGAATCTAAATAAAACAGCTTGCTGGCTCTTTTTTTGTTGTTGTTGTTTAGATTTTCTTGCCATGCACAGCTTCAAAACAATTTCCCCAGCTCCTTTAGAACCATATTGCTCCCCACACAGGGGATCTGGAGGACCTGTGACTGTTTCCATCCTTCTCCCACTTCTCCACTTAACTTGAGATTGTTTTCCTTTCTGAGTCATGCTCCATATGGTTTCTGTTTCCTTCCTCTTACATAGCAAGCTGATTACCTGTAATCTTTTCATTGCTACAGTCTGCACCTTTAACTCTAGTTAATCTCACAAATGCATGGCAAAGAGAAATTAGTAGAAACAGTATGGGCGAATATTAGCTTATCCTTATTACTAGAGAAGTAAGTCAACACAAATTTCCTAATGGTAAATTTATAACACTTTGCGTGTCATAAACCACACGCGAGATAGTTATTCATTAGTTTACTACAGTGTACCTGGGCTCAGATAATCCCAAAACACAGTTACGAATCATCATCTAGCCACCAATTTATATCAGTGCTTTGAATTTTTTATTCAAACTGCTAATTTACATAATGAATAAAAGTAGAAATCACATGTAATCTATTTTAACAGTCTATGTAAAAGTCTTTCCATTGCTATAAGAAACAGTCGATAGAAAAAACATATTATGTCTAAAATGTTAAAAATCTCCAACCACTTAAATGCTATCAAAATAATCATATGAATTCTTCTTTATTTCCCCTTCCTTCTTCTTGATAGTGTTTGTGAGTAATGAAATATATAACATAGGGTGGATTGAAAGATTGCTATATTTTAGATATGTAAGGGGTATTTTATAGTTTAAGAGTGTAGGAATTTTGAAAATGTAACTTTTCTAGTAAATTTTATGTTAATATTATAAATAATTCTATAATGATCTTCATATATATGATTTTGGTATCCAATTTTACTAAGTACTTGACATAACTTGCATGATACATACTTACCATTAGGATTTGATATTCCTATATATTTATACTATCAGAAACACAATTAAAACATTGTTAGCCAAGGAAAAGGTGATACTCCTACATTTTAAAGATAATTTTAGCTATTTCTGTTTAAGATACATTTTAAAATAATAATGGGACATAAAGTTTAGGGAAATAGTAGAAAATTATTTTTAAAATGGAATCTCTACCTGAACAGGCAGACAGTAACTGTTGTACAGATATACTATCCACTTAGTGATTAAATAATCAATGACAGGGCATTTTGAGCTGCAACATTTTATTCTAAGAGTTGGGGGCAGGAAATATATTTTCAGCTGTTGACACACAGCCACCCAAAAATCATGACAACATGTTGCCCTTTTTGAAAGATGAAATCTGTAGAATTAGAGGACTTTTTTAAAGGGTACATTTAATAGATATGCTACACATCTGTTAGAATTGTAAAAAAAAAAAAAAAAAANACAAATAGCCCAATGGATGTTCAGCCCTGGTGGTGACTGACTGATTTTTCCCATTGCACAGAAAGTTTCTTGTACATATGTGTTTGCTTTGTGTGAAGGACCAAAGGATGGTGCTATTTACTGTAGTGGAGGACAATGGAAAAAGACTGGGTTTGAGAGGGAAGGATTCATGAGCTCAGTTTAGGAAATGTTGAATTTGAGTTGCCTTTAACACATGTAAGTAAAGATGTCAAGTAGGCAGTTGGAGAAGATAAAATTAGTTAGGTTAGGTTGGTGAAGAGACAAGAGACTTTTCCAGGTGAGTTAGAGCATACGCAAGGTCACAGGTAGAGACATGAGGGAATATTATACTGACCAGAAAATATAGTAAGGTAGTGCCAAATACGGAAAACCTGTTACTTATGATATGCAGTGGTGATATTATTGATTTATCAGCATGAAAAATTGGTAACGGGTGGGAATTTCATATTCTTTATCCAAGAAACTTCAGAATGAGATTTTCTATAATTTTCCTGTAACCTAGTTTTCACCCTAAACCAGCTAGGTATGTCATAGATGATAATATCTAAAAGACAGGGGGCAAATAGGAAAGTAATTTCCTAGGAAGGGTAAATATAGCTATGATATTTCTTCACAGGATAGGGGTTATCACCCAATAGATGTGCCAACTCAATGACATCGAATCTAAATAAAAACAGCTTGCTGGCTCTTTTTTTGTTGTTGTTGTTTAGATTTTCTTGCCATGCACAGCTTCAAAACAATTTCCCCAGCTCCTTTAGAACCATATTGCTCCCCACACAGGGGATCTGGAGGACCTGTGACTGTTTCCATCCTTCTCCCACTTCTCCACTTAACTTGAGATTGTTTTCCTTTCTGAGTCATGCTCCATATGGTTTCTGTTTCCTTCCTCTTACATAGCAAGCTGATTACCTGTAATCTTTTCATTGCTACAGTCTGCACCTTTAACTCTAGTTAATCTCACAAATGCATGGCAAAGAGAAATTAGTAGAAACAGTATGGGCGAATATTAGCTTATCCTTATTACTAGAGAAGTAAGTCAACACAAATTTCCTAATGGTAAATTTATAACACTTTGCGTGTCATAAACCACACGCGAGATAGTTATTCATTAGTTTACTACAGTGTACCTGGGCTCAGATAATCCCAAAACACAGTTACGAATCATCATCTAGCCACCAATTTATATCAGTGCTTTGAATTTTTTATTCAAACTGCTAATTTACATAATGAATAAAAGTAGAAATCACATGTAATCTATTTTTAACAGTCTATGTAAAAGTCTTTCCATTGCTATAAGAAACAGTCGATAGAAAAAACATATTATGTCTAAAATGTTAAAAATCTCCAACCACTTAAATGCTATCAAAATAATCATATGAATTCTTCTTTATTTCCCCTTCCTTCTTCTTGATAGTGTTTGTGAGTAATGAAATATATAACATAGGGTGGATTGAAAGATTGCTATATTTTAGATATGTAAGGGGTATTTTATAGTTTAAGAGTGTAGGAATTTTGAAAATGTAACTTTTCTAGTAAATTTTATGTTAATATTATAAATAATTCTATAATGATCTTCATATATATGATTTTGGTATCCAATTTTACTAAGTACTTGACATAACTTGCATGATACATACTTACCATTAGGATTTGATATTCCTATATATTTATACTATCAGAAACACAATTAAAACATTGTTAGCCAAGGAAAAGGTGATACTCCTACATTTTAAAGATAATTTTAGCTATTTCTGTTTAAGATACATTTTAAAATAATAATGGGACATAAAGTTTAGGGAAATAGTAGAAAATTATTTTAAAATGGAATCTCTACCTGAACAGGCAGACAGTAACTGTTGTACAGATATACTATCCACTTAGTGATTAAATAATCAATGACAGGGCATTTTGAGCTGCAACATTTTATTCTAAGAGTTGGGGCAGGAAATATATTTTCAGCTGTTGACACACAGCCACCCAAAATCATGACAACATGTTGCCCTTTTGAAAGATGAAATCTGTAGAATTAGAGGACTTTTTTAAAGGGTACATTTAATAGATATGCTACACATCTGTTAGAATTGTAAAAAAAAAAAAAAAAAAAAAAAAATTTCTTACAAAATTAACCACATGCTTGCCATATAACCCAGCAACCTTACTCTTAGGTAATTACCTAAGAAAACTTGAAACCAATATCCACACCAACACCTGGGCTATGATGTTGATAATCATTATCATTAATAACTATAAATATCGTTATGAATCCTGGATATCATTTATATTCATACTCATTAAAAACTGGAAACCACCTGAATGTCCTCCAGCTGGTAAGTGGATAAACGGATATGATACAGCCAAATAGTGGAATACTACTCAGCAATAAAGAGTGGGACCTACTGATTGTAGCAATAATAGGGATGACTCTTAAATATATTTTGTCAACTGAAAGAAGCTAGATCCAGGAAGCTACATTTTGACTTCACTTATTTGACATTTTGGAAAAGGTGTAGGGATGGAGCACAGTTTGGTGGTTGCCAGGCTTTGTGGGACAGGACAATAGTTGACCAAAAGCGGCTGCACGAATGAACTCTAGGTGTAATGGGACTGTTTCACATGCTACTTGGGTGGCAGAAATATGATTCGATGCATTTCTCAAAATCCACAGAACTGTGCATCATGAGTGTAAACTTTAGATATGCAAATAAATTTTCAAAAGGATCAACCTAAGGATCTCAGAATGGAATGCAGACTGAGAAAGAAATCTGATGTTTTACGTGTATGTTATAACCTCCCTAAAAGTAGTGGGGGGAAAAGTAATTGACCTGAATAACTTTAGAAAACATTGTTTTCACTGGAAACTGAAAAGCTAAAACCAAAAGGAACTGTGCATAGGGATACCCTTTGGCAATTCTGAAACCATGTTATATGTATTAATATATATGTATGTTTTAGATCATGGGAGCCAGATTTATCACTCTCAGATAAAAGCTAAAATAAGCAAAGAGGGCAGTCTAGAATGAATCCTGTGGTGTTGAATTGGAGTTGGAGCCATCAATACGCACAAGGTAAAGATATTGTGTTAGTTCGTTTTCATGCTGCTGATAAAGACATACCCAAGACTGGGAAGAAAAAGAGGTTTAACTGGACTTACAGTTCCACATGGCTGGGGAGGCCTTAGAATCACGATGGGAGGTGAAAGGCACTTCTTACGTGACGGCAGCAAGAGAAAATGAGAAAGTAGCAAAAGCGGAAACCCCTGATAAACCCATTAGATCTCATGAGACTTATTCACTATCACGAGAATAGCATGGGAAAGACTGGCCGCCATAATTCAATCACCTCCCCCTGGGTCCCTCCCACAACATGTGAGAATTCTGGGAGCTACAATTCAAGTTGAGATTTGGTGGGGGCACAGCCAAACCATATCAGCTATGGACACATACAAGTATAGATATGTGTGTATACATCAGTTAGTATAGATACATCTATTTCCCAGGTCTGTCTACCAACAGGGCCAAGAAGCAATGATACACTAGTGGTAAAGAGCAGACCCAATGCCCAGATTGTACTTTCTAAATACCACTCTCCAATGAAAGGACTCAGCATTCTTTGGGAAAATGGCTGATTCCAGGGCTGGGCAAGGAAGATACAAGACAGACCTGGAGTGTCTTCCAGTGTCAAAAAATGAGGAAGTGCTCAAAAAAAGAAAAGAATGGGGCATGTCACAGGGGCACAGGAGCCAACCTAACTGAGTTCCCAATGGCCAAGACTGAAACAATTTGAGCAACAAAATAAATAGAATAGTACTAGTTTACAACCCAAAGCGTAAAACGAATGTCCATGACTTCCTACTTATATAAATAAATACATACACACAAAAATAAATAGAGGGAGAACAGACAAATCTTCCACTTTGAACAATTCCAAATACTATATGTAGATATAACTCCCTCCAGGAGGTGGAGCTTAATTCCACTGTGCTGGAGAATGGGTCATATTTGGTGTCTCACTTCCAAAGGGTAGTGTTTGGAAAGGGAGAAAGAATAACTGTACAGCAGAGAAACCTTACACATACTGCCTGAGCCAAGTGATCAAAGTTAACATTGCTGGTGATACAGAACATTCATCTCATGTACCCCCTGATAGGATGTGGGGAGGAGGGTGTCTCATGTCTGTGATAGTGTTCCCCAAACACACAGTCCTAGTCTAATTATGAGAAAAAACACTATGAAACAGAGACTGAGGGACATTCTACAAAATACTTGACAAATGTTCTTAAAACTGTCAAGGTGATAAAAAAATAAGGAAAGATTGAGAAACTGTCACAGACCAGAGGAGACTAAGGGGACATGATGACTAAATGCAGTACAGTTCCCTGGACTGGACCCTCAGACAGTAAGGAGACAGTGGAAAAACTGGTGAATAATGTCTGTAGTTTTTATTAGGTTGGTGCAAAAGTAATTGTGCTTTTTGCCATTACTTTTAGTGGTAAAAACCGCTATTACTTTTACACCAATAATAGTAATATGCCAAGATTAACGTCTTAGTTTTGACAAATATACCATGGTTATGTAAAGTGTTAATGTTAGGAGAAACTAGATGAAGGGTACACAGAAACTCTCTATACTGTCTTTGAAGCTGTTCTTGAAATCCAAAATTATTTAAAATAAAATTTTATTTAAAACAAATGAATGCTCTGTATGTATAATGACTTGGAACAATTCCAAGATACATTATTAAGTGCAAGGAAAACCCCCCAACAATTTGCAGATCAATATGTTATGTATAATATGCTACTATTTATATTAAAATATGTATGTATAAATTATTCATTTTGCACTAAGTATCCTGGAAAGTTTGTCCAAAAACTTGGTGATACTGATTGCCTTGAAGTTTTCCGGGAAGAAGAGTGGCAAGGAGATTTACTTGGATATCTTCCACTTTGTTGCACCATTTAAATTTTGGTACTTGTGCATGTATTTCTTATTGAAAAAATAAATTAATGATGTGTATATAAAATTTAAAACCCAGCTAATCTCTTAGGGCTTAAGGGTAGTAAGTAAACCCTAGGAAGGTGGGGTAAGGATGAGGAGAGGAAGGTCACACCTTTGAATCTTAAAAAACAACTATAGGGTACATGGGTGGGAAGGAGCCTTACTTTTCTACTGAATAAACTTTTGTATCTTCTGATTTAAAAATTACAATTAACTTTTTAAAAAGCTCAGTTAGTGGTGGCATTCTAGTCATACTTCTCTGAAGAGATTTTTTTCTAAATCTTTATTACTTATAGTCTCCATGGCATTTTTTAAGAGTTCAGCATAAGATGATTATACTCGGAAATTTTGACAAAATAAATAAAGTATGTATTAGTTTCTGTTTGGGGATTTAAATCTACAGATTTCTTTTTTCTGCCCTTAAAAAAATAAAAATAAAAAAAATAAAAAAAGCTAGCTAATAAGGTTTTACCTTAACTTTTTTTTTTTCCATAAATCAACAAT
>NW_016808026.1:3187918-3208821 GCF_001698545.2 Rhinopithecus bieti
GCCCTTAAAAAAATAAAAATAAAAATAAAAAAAGCTAGCTAATAAGGTTTTACCTTAACTTTTTTTTTTTCCATAAATCAACAATTACTTTTAAAAGTCAACATGACCCAAGTAGGAGAATGTTTTAATATGTTAAACTTGGCTTTATAAGTTAGGTATTGAGTTGTGCCTTGCGTTCGTTTTTTAGAGCTGCCACAGCAAAGTACAACAGAGTGGCTTAAACAACAAAAATGTATTTTCTCACAGTTCTGGAGACCAGAAGCCAAAATGAGGATGTCAGTAAGGTTGGATCCTTCTGAAGGCTGAGGGAGAATCTCTTTTAAGCTTCTTTTCCTAGCTTCCAGCGGTTTGCTGGCAATCTCTGGCATTCTGTGTCTTGTAGATTAATCACCCCGATCTCTGCCTTCACCTTCATATGGCCTTCTCTGTGTATCCAAATTCTGCTTTTATAAGGACACCAGTCATATTGGATTAGGTCTCACCTAATGAACTAATTTTAACTTGGTTCCCTCTGTAAAGATCCCATTTCCAAATAAAGTTCATATCACCAATTCTCTTCACTGGCTGAGCTGTGGTCTAGACTGTCAATAATTGCATTTCCGTGGTCTTCCTTTATTCTTAAACCTAGCTGTACATCAGAGTCACCTGGGGAACTTTGAAAAATACTGATGCAGCAGTCCCACTCTTTAGAGATTTAGATTTAGTTGGTACAGAGTGCAGCCTGGGCATCAGAGTGTTTAAAAGCATTTTTTTCAGATGATTCCCGTTTGCAGCAGGATTGAGAGCTGCTGCTGCAAGCCCCGTGCACTCGAGGAGAAAGAATGAGTCAGTCGCCACAGGAGCATATTCTGCCTTGGGCAAGGAATGAGAAATGAGTGGGTCAGTAATCACAACCCTTTCTATTTTTGAATACTGAATAGGTATAAAACTAATTAGCCTCTTTTCCTTCTGGTGTGTGTAAGGTTCAAACATACAGGAATATTAAGGGAAATTAAATGGCTCTTTGCAGATTTAGTTGGTCCAGATGCCTTCTTTAACTCTACTATCTTTAAGTTTTCCTCTTCCCTTCTTGGGAATGTGTTCAGTGGAGTTTGAGTAGCAGCAAATTCTCAGGTGCCACCCACCCCACCTCTGGTGAATCACTTAGTTTTCATTCATCAGGGCCTACGCTTGAAATAATACAGACATCTGAGAGTGTAAACATAGCTATTTGCTATTCTTCTTTATGCTGATAAATCACTGCTTCACTCACTGAGTCTTACTGGTCTCTAAAAATAATCCTTTTACATGCACATCTGGGGACTTTCTTCTTATTTTCCCTAAAATTTCTGTTTAGTGCCTCCCCAACAAAGTCGTCTTAACCAAATTGTAATACTAAATCTTTTACTTTTCACTACTGTCTTTATTTATTTGTACTTTCCGTAATGATTTTGGTGCCCAAAAAGCCACTTGAAAATACTGAAATGTTGTGAAGTTTAAGTAAAAGTAACTACCACTTAGACACTAAGCCTACTAAATGATCTGAGTTACATTTTCCCATCTCTGACACAGATACATTAATTCCATAATTGTCCCAGTACACTTCATTGTGTTCTTGTCAAGATTAGAAGAATAAAGATAGTAAAAAGGACTTGGGAAATGTAAAATAGTCTATTTGCTCAGTTTTATTGTATTCAGTGATACAGCTGTGACAACAGCAATCCTAGCATTTCATCATCATTATTTCATTGAGCTCCCAGCTGTTTACCTGGCCAGGAGCAATCAAAATAGAAATTAGTTCTTATAGCTTGTTTTGGGTTTTATAGTCTGATGTTAGCTACCTCATCAAATATATCATATTTTAAGGCTTATTACAAAAAAAAAAGGGTGCTACAGTGATGGATGTGAATGGTTAAGAAATACTATTTGGAATAGAATTTCACTATCCCCAAAGAACCCTCTATGAAGTATTATACGTGACATTCAGACTGTGGTTAGAAACCGTCTTTTGACCAGAATAACCCAGAGTCATACAGAGATGGGATGCTGAGAAAGGTAATTCCCATTTTAACCAAACAGACGTAACACAATCTAGCATAGGCAGGTGCTACTATCATCTGTGTTTTACAAATGAGAGACAGGGCACAAAGAAGTCAAATAAGTTACTTAAGGTCACACAGCTAATTAGTGGCAAAGTCAGGTTTGAACTCAGACAGTCTGACTCCAGATTGCAAGCTTCTAACCCCTGAGTTTTGCTGTCTCTGTGATAAATAAAGGGTGCTGTAGAAAATCTCAGTGCATTTTTCCTTGCATCAAGAGTCCTTGTTTCTGGTTAATTAAAGAAAACATCATCAGGCTGTTACATAAAACAATTATATGTTTTGTGTCCATTCTCTTCTACTTTTTGTTAATAACCCTAACTTATTTTCATGTTTTCACAGAAATGATCTGTTTTGCCCTTTCAAAATTCACTTTTTTTCAAATCATTTCTTGATTATAAGCCTTCCAACTATTTTGATTGTTGTTTCACTATGTGACTCTTAACAGTTGCACATGTTGCACTAGTTTAATGATCGTTCAGGTTTATGTTATGTTTATGTTTGTATATATTCGGACATCATTAAAATGTTCATGCTCCATTTTCCCAAGCATACTGCAACATCCTTAAGTCAGGAATATTCTTTATATCACCACCAAACAGTGCATAGTAAATGCTCAAAAGTATTTTTTTGTTAGATGACAGATCTTCCTGCAGTAAATCAACTCCACTGGGTTTTATTATTCTGGTTTAATGTCTACCCTCCTAAAAATACTCCCAAAAGAGGATGAAACACAATGAATATTTTTAGACTGGCAGATTCCCAGGATTTTCCAACACTACCAAAATCATTCCTTCCAATCAGTTTCCTCTTTTTTCAAAGGTATTCAAATGCTGATAATATTTTTAAACCTTTATTTTTTAATTAACGTAAATTGGTCTTATATTATGATTTTATAGCCAGAGTTGGCAGATTACTTGTGACTGAAATACTGAGTTATAACATCCAATTTAGACTGGGAAAATAAATAAGACTTAAATTTGTTGTCTTATAAAATGAGATGTCTGTATTAAATATCTCCATAATGAGGTTTCATTCTGAATCACACTTAGAGACAGAGTATCTAATTGCAATATGTAAATAAAACATGCTCCAAAATATCACAATTCTGCTGGGTGGATTATGACAGATCGATATAAATAGGTATGTGGTTTGGAGAAGTAAATGATTATTTTTACTTTTTAATTTAATCAACATGGTTTAGTAGCTGCTATTCAAAAAATTTCAGTTTGTTAGTATGTATTATGATGAAGTTTAAGTTAAAGAAAATGGAGCATTAAAGACAAATGAAAAGTAAAATATTTCCAAAGAGAGTTTTATTTGAAACTATTTAGCAAAGGTTTTTTTCAGATTTCTTTATCACCAGTTTTCCAATCATGTCCCTTTCAAATTCTAGACCATCCAGCTATATCACTGGCCACAGTCCTTGAATGTCATCACATATCTGGCCATTTCTTCTTCCAAGCAAAGTGAACAACCAGGTGTATTGCTCAAAGTTCTGCCCAGGAGGAAGATTTCCCTTACCACTGTACTTCAGGCATGTCCCAGAAAAAAGGCTGTAGTGGTGCAGCTGTCTGTACCCTTTCAGGTGGTACCGGCATATTAGGTAGAACCATTTGCAGACCGCACCTGTGGTCTTATCTTCCTCTGGTTAAGCATTGGGTGTCTACTAAGGCCTGGTAACTGTTTCTCAAAAGCAGGGTAGTTATCTATGGGTGATGGCAGGGCCTTGCTCTGAAATTTTAAGGGCCTGCACTGTGATTCACCTGTAGGGGTCTGACAAAGGCCTGGCAGCTTTTTCGGTCACTCGGTAAATTAGTTGGAGTCACACACACAAATGAGGAATATGTTACCTTGAAAAGCCAAGGAAACCTATTTTTTGGTTGTAGGAGGGCCAGATGCAACAACTTATCCTTCATTTCAGAAGAGATATCACAGCATGCCCCCACACCACTGGACCCCTAGAAATTTCACCTAAGTAGAAAGCCTCTGAATTTTTGTCAGTTTTATTTCCCACACTGGCATGCGGTAAGTCTAAATAATTGCTACTTCTTGCTCAGTAGGTCTAATCAGTTAATGTCATCAATGTAATGAACCAGCATAGTATCTTGTGAAAGGGAGAAGTGACCAAGATTCCTGCAAACTATGGTTTTATAGCCTGAGGACTGGAGAGTTGATATGTCTCTGAAACAGGACAGTGAAGATGTATTGCTGGCCCTTCCAGCTAAAAGCAAACTGCTTCTTGTGGGCCTTATTGACAGGGATGGAGAAAAAGGCATTTGCCAGATCAATAGCTGTATACCAGGTACTAGGGGATGTGTTAATTTCCTCAAGCAACAAAATCACATCTGGCATAACAGCTGCAATTGGAGTAGCCACGTAGTTTAGCCTAAGATAATCCACTGTCATTCTCCAAGATCCATCTGTCTTCTCCATAGATCACACAGGTGAATTGAATAGTAATATGATGGAAATCACCACTCCTGCATCTTTCAGGTCCTTGATGGTGGCACTAATCTTTGCAGTCCCTCCAAGAATGAAGTATTGCCACTGGTTTACTATTTTTCTAGGTACAGGCAGTTCTAGTGGCTTCCATTTGGTCTTTTACCATAATGACCCTGACTTCACAGGTTAGGAAACCAATGTGAGGATTCTGCCAGCTGCTGAGTATATGTATTTCAGTTATGCATTCTGGAACTAGGAAAATAACCACAAGATAGGTTCAGGGACTTACTGGACCCACTGTGAGATGTCTTTGAACTAAAACTTCATTGGTCAACTGACATCCATAAGTTCCTACTTTGGTGAACCACAGTGATGTTTGGGTCTCCTGAAATTAATGTTAGCTCAAAATCAGTGTCCAGTATTTCTCCAAAGGTCTGATTATTTCCTTTTTCTCAATGCAAGATTACTACAGTAAAAGGTTATAGGTTACTGTGGAAAAGCCTGTGAGAAAGAATTACAGCATAAATTTTTTTTTTTTTTGAGATGGAGTCTTGCTCTGTCACTCAGGCTGGAGTGCTGTGGTGTGATCTCGGCTCACTGCAAGCTCTGCCTCCCGGGTTCATGCCGTTCTCCTGCCTCAGCCTACCGAGTAGCTGGGACTACAGGCGCCCGCCACCATGCCCGGCTAATTTTTTTTTTTTTTTTTGTATTTTTAGTAGAGATGGGGTTTCACCGTGTTAACCAGGATGGTCTTGATCTCCTGACCTCGTGATCCACCCACCTCGGCCTCCCAAACTGCTGGGATTATAGGCATGAGCCACTGCGTCCGGCCAGAATTACAGCATAAATTTTTGATAGTCTACTGGAATCCTTCCTCAAGGAGACCCAGCTTCCCCTTCATTGAAGGGGTCCTGATTCTTTAATGTGGCTCAAGTCTGGGAATTGATTGAGGAATATGACTGTCTGTTTTTATGATTCAGGTTAGGCTTTTGTTCACTTGCCCAAGACTATTCTGCTTATACCAATGAAGTAAGAATTTAGTAGGCTTCCTATTTCTTGTCTTTGAGAAACATCATGATCAACTAGCTAATGCCACAGGTCTGCAAGACTCAGAGTATTCTGATTGCTGCTTTGACACTTCTGTCCATCAGGGAAACCCTGCCCACCTTGCCTGTGACAGTTGAGTGCTGCCACTTGGCCTCTGCCACACTGCAGTTCAGTTATTCCCATTGCATTAAGTTTTCCCAAATCAATAAGTGTAGTTCCCACTGTAAGGTCTGACCTACAGAGAAGAGCAATTGTGGAGCTCTTCAAGAATGCTGGGGCCTCCCACACAAATTTATTTCTCATACTTATGATAAAAGGCATATCTTCTGGATTCTACCAGTTTAGATAGGTAGATCACAAACAACGAGCCTACGCTAACATTCCAATCTCCTTGAGCCTTTGAATTTTTTCCTCTGTAATAAACCTAGTCAGGTTTGGCATTTCCAACTTGTTCACTGTTGACCACCTTTTGGTTCATGTTTCAGCCATTCCAATAAAATGCTGGGGTTCAGATCAATAAATTTGGCCTTTTCCAATTTTGTGTTCCTTCCACCATTATCCCACACCCTTAGTATCCATCCCCACACATGTTCCCTGGAGTTTTGTCTGTGTACATTAGAAAACTCAGATCTTTCTTGTGGAATATAGCACTGCTCTTCGTGGGTCACACTGTGAACCTCACCTTTAGGGGCCTGTCGGGTCTTCAGTCTTGTTATAGATCTGCAAACAAAGACATGTGAGAAGGGGAGGTTCTGAGGAGATCTAGCATTGTCTTGCATGTGAGGCCTCAGGGGATACCATTTCAGTTTCTTCAGGCAATGCAGGGTTAATCCCCTCAGACAAAGTGGTATAGGACTTTCAGATGGGGGTGGAAAGCCCTATACCACTTGGGGTTGTGGGGGGACAAATCAATTCACCTGGGGGTAGGGATGCTGCTACCGCTGAGTGTGGAGATGCTGGGAGTGAGGAAGCCACTTCTGCTGCAGGGAGAAGCTTCTTCTGCTGAACGTGGGGAGACTTCTTCCACTGGTAAAGAAGACTTGTCAGAATTTAGGGCCTCAATGTCCCCAACTTCATCAGGGTTTTCCCACATATCTCCATCCCAACTTACAGGACCCCATTGTTTTTTCAACTAATACCCTCATTTGAACAGTAGAGAACCTGTGAGACTGGGAGTTCAACTTGTGTTATAATTCAGCCAGCTGCAAGATGAGATTCTGCATTTGATTTTTGTCAATCTCAGCCCTATGGCTACAGGAGTTACAGGTTTCCTTCAGGACACACATGGAAGACTTTAGGTCATTTCTACCACATAAAAACTGGGAATTGGAACCTCTTAGCTCATTCTTTTTTTTCACCACTTTGTCCAGAAACATTGGGAGTGAACAGCCAAACTTACTATATTTGTTACTTTTCCAAAAGTGTTAGAAGGTATTATATCCAGTCACTCAGCTACTTACTTCTTTTTTTTTCTTTTTCTTTTTTTTTTTGAGATGGAGTCTCACTCTGTTGCCCAGGCTGGAGTGCAGTGGCACAATCTTGGCTTACTGCAAGCTCCACCTCCTGGGTTCACGCCATTCTCCTGCCTCAGCCTCCTGAATAGCTGGGACTATAGGTGCCTGCCACCACACCTGGCTAATTTTTCATATTTTTAGTAGAGATGGGGTTTCACCATGTTAACCAGGATGGTCTCGATCGCCTGACCTCATGATCCACCCGCCTCAGCCTCCCAAAGTGCTGGGATTGCTCCTTGCTTCTTATAAGTGATTGATTGAGTTTCTAATGCAAATATTTGTATATTTCTGTTGCCAGATCAAACATAGTACTATCAGTGCTCTCTTTACTACTGAAGAGGAAGTCATTAAAGTATTTAAATCAAATCAGATCAGAGAGCCAATTCAGAAACCATATATATGTATGTAAATTCAGAAACCATATACATGTATGTGTGTGTGTGTGTGTATATATATATGCTCATGTGATTATGGAATCTGGAAAGTCTCATAATCTGCCATCCACAAGGTGCAAATCCAGGAAGCTGGTGGCATAGTTCTAAAGTCTTAAGAACCAGAAAGCTGATGGTATAGATTCCAGTTCAAGTCTGAAGACCTGATAACTGGGAGCATAATCCTTCACTCCTTTCTTTATCTCTTCCCTGTGAAAGGTGACTTTGAAACTTGTCCCATCAAGAAATGAAGTCTGTTTCCCCTTCCCTTGAATAGGGGCAGGCTTTGTGATTTGCTTCAGCCCACAAAATCCAGCAGAAATAACTTCGTGCAAGTTCATAACCTAGCCCACAAGAGCTGTTACATGCTTCTACTCTTTTGGAACCCTATCCAGCCACTATGTGAACAATCACAGGTTAGCTTGCTAGAGGATGAAAGAATATATGGGCCAGAATTGAGTCGACCCAGCTGTCCCAGCCATGATGATGTAAGAGGGTATAGCAAAGATCAATAAAAGCAACTCGCAACTGACTACACATGATGAGGGAGGACAGTTTAGACAAACAAACAAACAAAAACCCCAAACCGCCAAGATGAGTTCAGCCTAAATTGTTTATCCACAGAATAATATGCTAAATAAGTGGTTATTGCTTTAAACCACTAAGTTTTAGGTTGGTTTGTTATGCAGCAATAGATAACTGATAGACCAAAGGGGTTCTTTAACAGAACAAAAGACTAATCAACATTATATTAAATAACTCTATGTTATATACTTGCATATAATTAACTCTAAAAAGCATGAATAGTCTGAAATCATTCTGTTATTCCTCCGAAGAAACTAGTAAGCATCTACAGGCCGTGTGGCTAAAACATACTTGGGATCCTCCTGTGTATATCTTACCCCAACCTGATCTTGTCATAGGGTGACTTGATTTATACTGTTCACTTTTGTATTTGTATGAGTATCTGGAGTACAGTCTGTACTCATTAATCCCCAAAATGGCTGTTACTTCTGGCCCTCTAACATAACTGCTGAGTTGATTCAGAAACATGTAAATTAAAAGTTGACTTAATAGAAGTTCGCTTATTTTTGAATAAAAAAATTAAGATGTAATATCCATTCCCTGTTTTACTTATTCACATATAAAAAACTATGTTTTGAAAAGTGCCTGTCTCCCTGCAAAAACCTGCACACTGACACTTATAACAGCTTTCTTCATAGTTGCCAAAACTATGTCCTTTCAGTAGATGAAGCAATGAAAAACTGTGGTACATTCTGACAATGGAATATTACTTGGTGCTGAAAAGAAATGAGCTATCCAGCCATGAAAAGTTATTAAGACATCTTAAATGCATATTACTAAATGAAAGAAACTAATCCAAAAAAGCTACATACTGTATGATTTCAACTACATGACACTCTGGAGAAGGCAAAGTTAGGGAGACAATAAAAAGATCAGCAGTTGCCAGGGATGACTCAGGAGAGAGAGAGATGAATAGGTAGAGCACAGAGGATTTTTGGGGCCGTAAAACTACTCTGAATGATACTATAATGGTGGATACATGTCATTATACGTGTGTCAAACTCTAGAATGTACATCAAGACTAAATCCTCATGGAAACTGTGGGCTTTGGGTGATAATAGCACGTCCATGTTAATTTATCACTTGTAACAAATGTACTATTAGTTTGGTGCAAAAGTAATTGTGGTTCTTACTGTTAAAAGTAATAGCAAAACTGCAATTACTTCTGCACTAGCTAAATACTCTGGCTGTGCCAGAGTGGGAGCAGGGGATATATGAAAACTCTGTGGTTTCTACTCAGATTTGCTGTTACCCTAAAAATTCTCTAAAATGTAAAGACTATTATTAAAAGTATCTGGACTATAGATTAGGTATTAAACTAAATGTTTCCCTCTTTTTGTGGAAATATTTCAGAATTTTTGAAGTATGTTAATATGTATGTACATCTGTGACAGGCTAACACATGACAAGATTTAAATCTTTGAAACTGATACTATCTTGAGCTACTTAATTCACCATCAGTGTAATAATGCTGGGATTTATTTGAAGGGTAAGTGAGTTCTCCTTTGAATCTGATTAATTCTCCCCAGAGGGGCATGAGAATTGATAATGCATTTCTAATCAGTTTGCTGTACCTAACTTACTAGAATTACTGTTTGATTAGTACCCACTGCAAATCAATATAACATGAAGGGTGTCCATTTTAATGAGCAGAAAGACTACTCTAAGAAACAGAAAGATTTATCAAATAATTTCTTAATCTGAAGGGCCAGTTGAGGTCATCTACTAATTGAACACCTTCACTTTATAGACACAGGCACTGAAATTCTCGAGAGTTATACAGCTTCCCCAAGATCACATAGCTGGGTAACGATTGGGCCAGTACTGTTATTTATTACTTGATACCATCTTTCAGCAGTACAAACTATCTGAAACATGTTATGGTGGAAGGAGAGCATGCCACAGCAACTGTACGTGTACAATTTGGATAATTCATTGACCCAGGAATTGCCAGTACTAACCCTGAATGTGCTCAATTTTGAGTTCATCAGTTACATTTCCTCATTGGGGAAAGGGTTTATTTTGGCCTTCTCTACAATTCTTGCTCACCTTGAAAACTCAGTTCAAGCATCATATTGCTTGGGAAGCCTTCACTAGTGTACTCAGGCACTATTGACCAGATCCCCACTATTGACCAGATGGGTAACACTTTGTGCTACCCATCAGTTACAGCCACAGTTCTCAACCAAGAGGTGGTTTTGTTCTCTAGGAGACATAGAGGAATGTCTGGAAATGTTTCTAATTGTTATGGCTTGAGGTAGTATCTAGTGGGTGCGGGCCAATGGTGCGGCTGAACATCCTGCAATGCACAGGATGGCCCATGCTCATCAAAGAATCATCGATCCCCAAATAGCATTGCTCTTAAGACCTCCTGAATTATACTATTGTTTTAGAAGCTTGGCAAAGCCAAGAATGGTTCTTCTCTCTGGAATAGTTACTTTTAGTTCTTTTAAACTAAACAATGAGATGAACATTTTAGGACATCAAGAGATACACATTAATTCAAAAGTGTGTTTTTTTCCCACTGCTCTTGAAATTTTTAAAACCTAAAACTGTATTCAACAGTATTCAGATATCACTTACATTGGCATCAGTTCTTTGATGGTGAGACTTCTCTTTCTTCTCCTCCTCCTGCTTAAGGTCTCTGACTTTGTAAGGATTTAGACGCACAATATTTCACTTACATTTTCAAGGGGAGGGAATAAAGGATGGCTTTATTACTTTATCTTCCCTCTTCCAAAATAGAATTATTGGCTTCCAATAAGAGCAAACTAATATCTCACTGGTGGCAAATTCAGCAGGCAGGTCCATTTCTCTTCACTAATGTCAACTTTATACATACCAACAAGTTTGTTGTATATATTCTTTCAATTGTTGATGCTCTTTGGGCAAGATGCACATTGGTGTAATCATGACTACTGGGTCTGTCCGGCAGACCCTGGCCAAAGGATGAAATGAGTACTCAGACACAGGTATGCAGTATAAAAGCAGCTAGGTGACCACCTGGCTCTAGTGGCCAGGGAGCAGCAGCAAGAAGCTGGAGCTGCTTGCTTTTATTCAGTGCAGGCACAATGCCAAAAACCTGGAGCCAACACTACCTGTAGGTAATGAACATTTATTGTTCCCCTTTCAGGGAGTGTCACGCATGCGGATGATCAAAGGTGAGTTCCTGGTCAACATAAGTAAACGAATCTGTTTAAGATAAATTCCCCTATACTCCCTTGTACCTACTCCTTGCCCTCTGCCTCAGGGTTATAGAACAGCTGCCTTCAGCTATTCTCCCCCAGGGCTCTGCAGAAGCTTCTGACCTTTCAGAAGGTTTGTTTCCTTTCCCTGTAGTTTTTCCCACCACTCTGACTGATTCCCCAAACATGACTTCGCTGAGGAAAATAGCAGTCACAATAGGATAACCCCATTAGCTTCTCAGAAGAAAAGACCGACCATATATTCTGGGTGTGGTGTTTGTGGGGCCAAAGGGAGGATGGAGAGGAGGGGAACTTGGCCTGTTAAGAGAAATTTAGCTGGTCATCATGGCTGGTGCCCATAATCTCAGTGACTCTGGAGGCTAAGACAGGAGGATCGCCTGAGGGCAGGAGTTTGAGACCAACCTGGGAAACAGCAAAACTCTGTCCAAAAAAAAAAAAAAAAAACAGGAAGGGGAATGGATTTAACAAAAGGGATTTAACAATTATCATATACAAGAAATACCAGACATTTTAAATGTACTAAACACACAAAGCCGATGAAATTGTAACAATAATAAACAAAAACCTTAAAACATTTAGTGTAACTTTAAAACTCAAAGGAATGACATCCATGGAAATTAATTCACAACTCCTAGAGAATGTTTAAGAATATTTGTGATTTACTCACTAGCTTTATTTTAGTGGGATGATGTAGTTGCACTGCATGAAAGGCTTAGTTACAGTTGGGCTTAATGATAGAAAACGAATTAGTTTGACTTTCTTTTCTGGAGTACATAAAATAAATACATATGGCCTTTAAAATGAGTTTTGTGAATTAAATGATTTATTTTTATACTTGATTTTTCTCCTTAGAGAGTCATTTTGCAAATGTTTTACCTTGGAGTGTATATGACAAGGCCTAATGCCACTAAATATCAAAATGAAGATTTTTTTGATTTATTGGGTTTCATTTTTGAAAATGCTTATAGGAATTCACACACACACACACACACACACACACACACACACACACATATGAACTTTTAAAGGAAATTACCAACAAAATCTCAACCTGAAAACTGACAATGGATAGATACTTTTCTATTATTTCAATAACAATCTAAGGTTAGAAGGCCAAAACAAATTTGAGTTTGCATTTGCACTTGGTCTCATCCATTTCTAGGAGGAAAAGAATGTATATACACCAAATTTTCTGTAGATTGAATTATAGTTTTAATATCTTTTTAAGCATATTTTTGGTTTTGATATTTCATTTGCCAGTAAAGAGATTCTTTTGTTGTCAAACAAAAGAATTAAATGAATTTGTTTTAGCTTGGAAGCTAACACTCCTGTAACTTACTTGCTTTACTAATCAAATCCAGTGATTGTTAAGTATCTTTTATATGTGAAGTAGTGTTAGATGTTGGCTATTAGTAGCTCTTCCTTAGAAGAAATATGTAATTCCTTCTATATTCAGTAAACCAATTCATTAGTGCAAACTCAACTGGAACCTTCTTTCAAAAGTAGGCATGAGCCTTTAGAAGGCAGTGGCCTTTTAGAACACTGAAAGACTTTCAAGGTAATTCTTGAAAATGGATGCCGAGCCAAGTGAGGATCCAAGTGCTTATAAACATAGCAAAGAGATAGTCGAAAGCCTCTGATTTGAAAACCTAAGATGTAGCTAAGCCAATATAAGATATGGCTCACAAAGCAGAAACTCATTATATGGTTGACTTACTGGTATAAGAAAAAGAGGAGTGATGGAATGTGTATAACAAGCAACTTTAAAATTAATATCCCAAAGAAGACAACAATAATTTCTAATGACTCAATTTTGTATTAAACTCAAAGCTTCTGAGGTTTCATCTGTCTCTGTGGCATCTGTGGTTTTATATGTGTCCCCCAGAAATTGTTCAGAAATGTTTATATTCATCCAATTATTCACCTTTATTGATTTAATGCACCATTATTGAGTTTCTGCTAGGTACCTGCTACTATGCTAAGAGCTGAGATTATAACAGCAAATAAACCCTGCAGTGTTTTTGCCCTGATATAATTAATTACATAAACAAGTGTCTAATTATATTTGAGATGAATGTAATAAAGAAAAAGCATTTTATGATATGAGATTTATTTATAGAGAATTTTTCCTAGTGTACAGGAAAGAGACAACTGCCCTCTGAAAGTGACTCTTAGGCTGAGACTTTCATGTGGACAAGCTCTCTAGTTTGGGAAAGTCCTTGTATCTTCAAGGAATTAAGAGACCAAAGAGAAGGCTGGATAATAAAGAGTGGGAAGAGAGTGGCATGACCAATCATGCACAGCATTTCAGGCCAAGTTAAATATGTTGGCCTTTACCCAACAGATACCCATTTTGTACTGTACAGTGTACAATTGGCACATAATATACACATGATGACATATAATTGGCACCATGAAGGATATAGAAGTGAGGAAGACATGGTTGGTTCATTCATGAAGCCTCTGGTATCATACAGGAGACAAATAAAAGATGCCTTTTCTCCCATGTGGTGCTTCTGGAAGAGAGGGTCCCTAAGGCTTCATTTTATACCCTGTTCTTCACACAACAGATGACACCTACTTTCTGCTCAGTAGTAAATAATATATATTGATTGCATGATTTTTAATAAAAACCCATAATGTGATGATAAGGCCTTGCCTATCTGGGTCCCTGATTTCTGTGCAACATTTTGACTCTCAGAACTTTGGTCTTTTAGAATCTAGAGAGCTTGGGGCTCAGGCTACTCCCTCTGAACCTTTGTGATTAAATGATACCACCTTAGATATGGTGGGGGCCCCACCCATTTAGGATTGAGTAAGTGCTTGGCCACTAAAAGTAAGATATTGTATTATATACAGTATCTTATTAGCAGTGTGGGAATTGAACACTTTGGAGCCAAAGTGCTCAGGATCCAGTCATGACTTTCTCATAAGCACTGTAATACTTTAATTTTCTTATCCCCAGCTTCTCAGCAATCAAGTGTAGAGAAAAGCAGAACCTACTTCACAGGATTATTGTGAAGATTAAATGTGAAAGTTCTTAGTACATTCCTGATGCATGTTAATATTAAATACAAAATGTAAAAATAACAAAATCTTAAAATAACAAAAATGTTACCTGCATTTAAATTATTGTTTTATTGTAATTCTCACAATTCCTGTGACATACTAGTGTTTCTGACATTTGACCCTCAATTTTTTTTTCTGATCACTTTCACTCTTGACTATATCTGGCTGCCCCAGGCCTTTTGTGCCAACAGGAAGTTTACTCGGTTGTATTCAGTAGCTCAAAAGTCAGTTCCCTAATCCCAGTAGGGATCCTGTGCTTCAAATGGTAGGATGGGGAAATTGTGTCTCTGGGCCTGAAAGCCCATCTCTCAAACTGGACTGTAAATATAAAAGCTATTTAAAGCCCAATCTTGGAAACAATTTCCGGACTTCTTTAAAACTGTCACCCGAATAACGGTATGCCAGCTTATAGCATTAGAACCAAATAGACCTTTGGGCTGTAAACAATTCCTACATAAGTATTCTTATCAATTTTCAGAACCAAATTTATGTTGGCACAGAAAGTTCCTGAACAACCATTATCATTTTTCAAGGTGAAGTACGCAAGGGAGCCAGGATTTTAGATCCAAAACTTTATTCTCAAATAAAATTATGTTTATGATCAAGTCAGGTGATATGCACCTCAATTTTCATTGGCTGAGAGCAGACTGCATTTTATTTCTTACGTGTATTTGGGATAACTTTTATCTTCTGGTAGTTTTCTGTATTTTCCAAAGGAAAACGGAGTCTTGCTCTGTCGCCCAGGCTGGAGTGCAGTGGCCGGATCTCAGCTCACTGCAAGCTCCGCCTCCCGGGTTCACGCTATTCTCCTGCCTCAGCCTCTGGAGTAGCTGGGACTACAGGCGCCCGCCACCTCGCCCGGCTAGTTTTTTTGTATTTTTTAGTAGAGACGGGGTTTCACCGTGTTCGCCAGGATGGTCTCGATCTCCTGACCTCGTGATCCGCCCGTCTTGGCCTCCCAAAGTGCTGGGATTACAGGTTTGAGCCACCGCGCCCAGCCTTTCCAAAGGTTTTATAATAACTTTGTATTATTTATATAATCAGAAAAATTATTTTTCCTTAAAAAATATGTATATATCATCACAGGGTAATGACGTGTACATTAATCTCTTCTATAATCCTATTTATTTTTATGTGTTGTGTCCTATGCTTAATGTGTTATAGAAATTTACTGATACATGATAGCTTGCATTGTTCTGAAAGCTGTTCTTGATGAATACCATATGAATTTTAATTTCTTGCCAGTGAATTCATTTGGTTGTGTATGACTGCCTTAGAACATTTTTTTGGCAAATAACCAAGGAAAATTTGTTTTATACAAGGCTCAGCATTGCCCTCGTTTAATTTTTTAAATATATGCTTTACTTTTGTAGAAATTATCTATCTATCTATCTATCTATCTATCTATCTATCTATCTATCTATTGCGTTCATCAGATATGAATCCTATTTTTAGCAAGCTCTTCTATGATATTTTTTGCTTTGCCCTCAAGTTTGGCCTAACATTGCTTTTGAACATAGTCATTTGCTGTAAGGCCAAAATGTATATTCAAGCCCATACAGGTAGGTGACCCTGAGAATTCTATTGTACTCTCCATGTACTCTCAAAATTAACGATCCCTTGCAATACTCTTGTGATTTGTTAACGTGTGTGCTAGTATTTTTGGAAAGACATCAATGTCTTTTGAGTCTTCTTAAGACTCTAAAATCTTTGAAAATTTAAGGTATCCTAGACAGAGGTAGTGATTGTTAAACATTTGTTAAGATGAGTAGGAGCTAAGTAAGATACATTTTCAGTAACACTGAAAACACTTTTACTAGGTTAAGGGTCAATAATTTGATTTTTATTTTAGCCCCCATACTATCTAGAAAACATTCTTAATTGCATGCTTTCTAGTCTTCAAAGTAGATCAAGTTCTCAGTGCTTACAGTAGTATCCTATTGTAAGTAACAAAATAGGATTAACGTATAGCTAATGCTGTATCTACTTTTCTTTTCTTTTCTTTCTTTTTTTTTTTTTTTAGGATAAAATCTCAATCTGTCACCTAGTCTGGAGTGCAGTGGTGCAATCTCAGCCCACTACAAACTCCACCTCCTGGGTTAGAGCAATTCTTCTGCCTCAGCCTCCAGAGTAGTTGGGATTACAGGCATCTGCCACCACACCCAGCTAACTTTTTAAACAATATTTTTAGTAGAGACAGGGTTTCACCATGTTAACCACGCTAGTCTCGAACTCCAGAACTCAAGTGATCCACCCATCTCAGCCTCCCAAAGTGCTGGGATTACAGACGTGAGCCACTGCACACAGGCTGCTGTATCTACTTTTAATTTAATATTTTATAATTTTGTTGCTAGCACTGTGCAGTGCTTTTTTTTTTCTTAACCAATAATTTTTTTTCGTATAAATAAGGATCTAAGGAGCTATGTTAAATTTCTGAACTTGAACTGATTTGTGATATTTGGGACTTTGTTTCATGGTTTCTTGGTGTTGGTTTATAAATGTACTGTCAATGATTTATCAGTGATGGCAGATATTTCCAACGTGACCAGTGCTAAGAGACTGTGATCAGCTCCCAGTTGCCACAGTTAGAGTGGTGTCTATCCTATGTAATTCAGAGAGGGAAAGGACCATGTGGAATTGGAGAGATTGGGGAAAGGGAAGCTAGTGTATATTGATTTTCTACCTTGTCTCAGGCATTGTGACAGGATTATTATATGTGGGATCTCATTTAACATGTTCAAGGTCATCTAGCAAGTATGAGAAAGAGTTAGAATTCAAAATCAAATCTATGTCTCCAGAAGCAGATAGTCTTCTCATCTATACCACTTAAATTATTTATTAAACAATATATTTTTAGATCTGGAAAGCTTGGTAAAGCATTGCTCAGGTAGAGGGATGGGTGGGAATGGGATGTTAACAAGGGGAAGCAGTAAAAAACATTCTGATCAGAGTGACATGGTGAAGGATAGAGATTAGAATGTATGTTTGAGAAACAGGAAGTTGTTTGGTGTGGCCAGAACAATCTTTGGAGGATTGGTGAGAATACAGACTGGAAAGGAAGGTTAGCAACATATTGTAAAGGACTTTCCAAATGCCAAGATAAGGAGTATGAACTTAATTAGGAAGGCACCAGGGAGCTACTGAGGGTTTTGTGTGGAGGAGCAATATGATTATAACTGACAGCAGTCTTAATAAGGCTTAATAAATAGTACAGTTTATAACCTTAGGCCAACTGCTGAACAGAAGCCAAACGCTGTACTGCAGAATTAGCAAACCAATTACTGTGAGGGGTGATGGCCTGAATTTAATCTGAGTCATCCTTCACAATGGAGTAGAAACTCCTGGCAATGTAAACAAGTATCTGGAGTGACAGGTGACATGTCTTTTCGGAGCCGACTTCACTTATTTGACTCCACAGTGGCACGCTGCTAAAATGCCTTAACAGTGCCATAATTTACTTTTCACCATTTAACAAATCTCTCATCCTTGTAAATATTCAGTGTGTTTTTATGGCTTTTCTGCAGACCTAAAATCTATTGCCATCTGTCTTATTAGTTGTAATAATGTTTTGCCATTTTTTTATTGGTATTAGTAGGCTTTGCCAAAAGGGAAGACATTATTATGTTATCTGCCATTTAATTTAACAGCTGATGTTGACTACAAGACAACATTCAAATTTAGTTCTAGCAACTAAGATAATTTTTTAAAATTTAGAGAGTAAGCTACATAAAAATGTATTGATTTCCTTTACCATTTGGTAATTTTAAGACTGTGTGTGTGTGTGTATGTGTGTGTGTGTGTACTCACCTACATGCATGCAAGGGCAGGAGAGTGAGAGTGAGACTGAGAGAGAGAGAGAGAAAGTCAGAGAGAATTGTTTCCTTCTGGGGAACAGCTCCTGGCAAAACAAAAAGTTAAATAATTAAGTTACTTTAAAGACACTCTTTTTAATACATTTTGATGGTTAGTTCTACTCACACTTATTGCTTACATAGTCATAAATTTTTGCTTCTTTGTCTGAAATCCTATATTATTTTGAACTTATATAATTTATTTATTATATTATAGTAAGCCTTCTTCCTTTTTCCTTTTAACTAGTACTGTGTTTCTCTGAAAGACATGTTTATGCGTTTGTTGCATAGCATGGCATCTTAGCTCAGAGTATATTTTCAAATAGTTATTCCATGGAGTTTAAGTGTTCCTTTCTTTAGAACGATCATGCTTGGGCTTTTGGTCATTCCACAAGTCTTGAGAATATCCAAAATATTTTGCCAGGTAAACAGAACAGAGCTCCTCTCTTAGAAAGCTTATAGCCAAAGGATCAGAAAATGACAATGTAGTCTATAACTGTGATTGGTGTAGGTAACCTTGAGGTTAGAGAATGGCTAATTAGAGGAGGTGACCTTTTATCTGAGTTGTAATGCAATTAAAAAGGAAAAGTGTAAAGATGAGAAAGCAGGAGCCGTAGTTATAACAGCATCTACATAGTCATGAGTGTAAGAGAGAATGATGAGATCAGATCATGGCTGATTGTGTGACTGAGGGGAGTGGTGAATAATAAATCTGGTTTCACACACAAAAAATCAGGTATAAACAGATTTCTATATTGTAATTGTAAAGCTACAATTTAAAATTAATTGGTTGCTAAATTCTTGACGAATGGGTCAATTGCTGTGGCTATCCATTGGTATTTCTTTGAAAAAATAAAAAGTTGTCTGGTTTAAAAATAGTATCATTTTATTTCATTATTTTAGACCTTATAGGCACATTTAGAATCTATATGGAATTAGAGTTCTAATATATATGTGTACATATACATATATATAATAATAGTACTTTCTTTTAAAGTTTGAATTTTCAATGAGATAATGCAAACAAAGTGAATACCATAGTGCATAGCAAATATAAGAATTCAATTTGTATTATTGGTATGTATTGTGGAGTGTTCTGTCTGTATTCATGGGAAAGATCCAGTGAGGTATGAAGTATATTTGGCCTGGTGAGAATGCATAAATCTGGCCAATGCTCCCTTGAAAGCTCGTCCTTCTGGTCTAATATTTTTAAAATAATATTTGCCACCTGGTTCAAGGCCCTTCTTATTTCACCATTGCTTATCTCTAGATTGAAACCCAAAGTAGCAGCTTTTGAAGATTTTATTTCAAAATAACTTTTTTGCAGCTTCATCTTTTGTGGTTGGTGAGATGGATGGGGCCTTGACTCAGGAATTATCAAGTTTTCTCTTAACTTACAATGTTAATTAATGTGGCAAAGAAGCAAGGTTGATGCATAAGAAGGAAGAATGAGTACTATAAGGAGACTTTAGGAATATTACACATCAAATATATTTCTGTGTGATGAATGAATTTTTTAATGCATTATGTTAAACACACGTATATTGAATTATCAGGTTCATTTCTGCCTTATATCAACTGTGTGATCTTATCTGAAAAATCACTATAATAGTACCTATTGTCATAAGATCACTGGAGAATTATACAATAATTTATATACACATTTAACATGACAGCTGGCAGATATTAAATATTCTATTGGTGTTAGCTATTTGAACTCCACTATTATGCAAATGTGACATGATTATGAAGATAAATTGTACAAATAACAGAGAATGTACACTTCTTAAAACTAGATTTATCACTCAGATCTGAGTAACATTTACTATAGTGTGTTATGTATAGTCCTTATTCGCCAGAACTAATTATTTGTCACTTCAGACTGTGAGTTTGAGGAGATTCATTCATTTCAAGTGTGATTAGAAAATGCCTAACCGTCTAAATTTCAAAACAGGTCCTTGAGGCCAATAAGATCATTTATTAAAATTTCTGTTGCTATAATAACATAATGTATACGCTGTCTACAAAAACTCTTACTTTTCACAGAAAAATGTCTTAAGTTTCCCAACCAGCCAAATTTTGTGATGTAAACAAGACCCACTAGGAGGTCCAACTTTTGCCACATTCATGCAGTGGTTTTACTGTAGTGATTTGCTACCCATGAAGTATGAAGTGTTGGTTCAGTCAGGGTCCAACCGGAAACAGATGGCACTCTCAAAACGGGTAATTTGAAGAGAGTTTAATAAAGGGATTATTTACAGAGGTTTGGACCAGAGTATAGGTGACCACAAGGAAAGTGCAGTATCCTCAGGGAACTAGGAGCAGCAGTGGTGGTGGGGTGGGCTTTACCACTTCTAGGCCGGAGTGGCCAAGGACAGTGAGAGACTGAGGGCTTTGTGGAGAGGGCTTGAAGTCTCAGGCTTCTCTCAGGGATGCAGTAGCCTTGTCAGTATCAAGTGGCCAGCAATAGTAAAGGGACTCGTCTTAAATTTCAACTTTTGACAAAAGTGACAGATATTCAAAAAGGTATAGAATTTTATTAAAAGGAAGTAGAAAAAAGACATTAAATCATGGAGGAGGAAGTTCATTTGAAGCTGTGTTATTGTCAAAGAATGAAGACTGCAAATTTGGAATTTTGTAATCTTTAGTTTTTTATTTTGTTTTGTAAATAGACTAC
>NW_016808026.1:3210900-3212667 GCF_001698545.2 Rhinopithecus bieti
TAATATGTGTCTAAAGATAAGCTGTAAAAGATTCATTTGCAAGTATACTAATATGTTTGTCTCCTCTCACCTCCTTTCTGTATATTTCATGGCATTGCTCTGTTCATTGCTGAGCAAAAATTCAAATGTTACAACAATATAAAGTGACCCTGAATCCCGTCACTCAGAGATAACCACTGTCAACCTTCTAGTGACTTTTCTTCTAACAAAATGTCTGATCTTTTGAATGATGCTAAAGCTCCTTCCTGTTGTTTGTTGGTCATTTGTTTGTTTGCTTGTTTTTTAGAATGTTTTAAAATAGATCTCAGTAATGGATTCAGTAAAATAGTATATATCTTTGCGATGGAAGATAATGCAGCAGCCATTAAAAATTGTGCTGTTAGTTTATTTATTTACTGAAGAGGAATTGATGTTCCCAACAACTAAAAAAAAAAAAAAAAAAACAGGCTGCAAAATAGCAGCTACCTAGGTGGGTTAATAGATAGGTCAGCGCTACTTTGAACCTACCTCCAGACCTCCAGATATGTATGCATGTGTGTATGTATTGTGTTCATGTATCCACAAAGATGTCTACAAGTCACCAAAATGTTGACAGTGGTTATCTCTGAGTGATGGGATTCAGAGTCATTTTACATTTTGTATCATTCAAATTCTTTTAGCAATGAGCATATATTCGTTTTCAGAAAAAAAGTTATTTTAATTTTATAAAATGCTCATAACCAACGCTCATAACCATTAAACATATAGGACTATTATCAGAAAAATATAATAAGCAAAATATTCCACTCCTACGTTTTTCATTGGTGGCATCACTGACTCCATTGAAATGTCAGATTTTCTATTTATACACATTTGCATGTCATGTTCTGGGCAATAGAAGCACAGGAGCACTGTGAGCAATTGAGAGCGGTGGCTGCTGTGCGTGCTGTGGGTGCGAACATGCATCTTATCCTGACGAAGCATCTTCCTTCCTCAGAACTCACGGTGAGTTAAAAGGATGTGCTAATTCTGCCTCCTAACGCTCGTGAGGCAGGCACATTGCAGGCTATTTCTTATCCTCTATTTACAAACAGGGAATTTTGAAGCACTGGATGGTGTATTGGTTTGTTCAAAGTCACATGATGAGTCTGTCAGCAGATCTGCAAAGACCATCCCAGTCCCTGGAGTCTGGATCTAGTCTATAGCCTGTTGTTGGCTCAAAAGCTAAAAAGATGATAGATGAGCTCATTATATAGCTAGAGGCATGAGGAGTGGAAATGCCAAAGAGCCTGTGAGACTTGTTATCCAGCATCATGTTCCATTCCTTTTGTTGGGCTGCGGACGGTCTCCCAATAGGGCAGTTAGAGCCTACCAAAGTCCCCAGCTCTGTGTTCCTCTGGATTGCTGGACTGTTGGGAGACAGCCTTTTCGTTTCTCTCTGGCTCTTTGTTTCTTATTTGGGCAGTAACTAATTGGATTTTCTTAGTCACTTGGAAGTTTTTCTTTGCCAGTCCCACTGCAGTAGTATTAGCTGACAGGTTTATTTTATTTTACGGAATTAGGTATCACTCATAACTCCAAACACTATGGAAATCAACATGCAAATTGGACTCTGCATTCAGACTTTTTTCAGAAAAGGGAACAATTCATCCTGCATACACGTTATTTTAACCCTCTTTTAAAGGGCTGAAACTGAGCTTTTAGAAAGTCAGTAGCCCAGAATATTTAACTTCTTAGGGGCAGATTGGAAGGAAAGCATTTTTTTTTTTTTTTTTTTTTTTTTTTTTT
>NW_016808026.1:3213409-3256114 GCF_001698545.2 Rhinopithecus bieti
TATATATATATATATATATATATATATATATATATATGTATGTGTGTGTGTATGTATGTGTATAGTTACTTGCCTTTTTTTCGGTTTACCTTAATTTAATGCTAATAATTGTTAAAGATATTTAAAGTCTCAGACAATTCAGAAATGTAAAATCTGGCTGGTCTTTATTTAATTTCTGGATAGATGACCTGTGATGAAGACCCACACTATAAGGGAAACTGCTACTAGAGAAGAAAATTAATTAATGTAAGCAGAGTCAAGATCAGCTGTCTCTGAATGTTTTTGAGGTTGTACCCCATCAATAATACCTGTCCTTCCAATATGTATGCGTGTATTTATTAATGAATTATATATGAACTACTACAAGGACATACTATGTACATAGTAAAACATAGTTCCAAAATAGAATTATTAACATAAACAGAAGTTTTAACATATGTAAGACCACTGCCAAATAGATGATTTCTTAGAATACTTGGGTTTGTGTCCCCCGGCCCCTACAACCCACACACAGTCTATAGAACACTAATAAAGAATGCTGCTCTTCTCTAGACCTCTTGACATAATTCTGAGCTGTATAACTGGAAGTTAAAATTGGAAGATTAAAAATGCTTTGCTAATTGACAAGTGTATTAGTTAACTTATTGCCAAAATAGTAGGGTGCATCAAACTGCCCTAGAACTTAACAGTTGAGAAAAATAAGCATTTGTAATTCTTCACATGTCTGTAGGTTGGCTGCTGGTTTTCTGGGCCCACTGTAAGCCTGTGGTTAGCTGCAGGGTGAAGAGGCAGTTTTGCTAGTCTCGGCTGGGTTCTCTCACATGGCTAACTGTGGACTGGTCTCATGGTTCTCTCACATGCCTAACTCAGGATTGTTTCAGTTGAGATTTTTTCTGGTCTCCCTTCCATATGCTTCTCACATACTTGTCTATCACATTCCTTTAGAAGTATAGGCTGGTTATGTTCTTATGGTGATCTCAAAGAGGGAAGACTGAATACGTGAAGAAACAATGTTTCTTCAAGCCTCTATTTATATCAATTTTGCTTCTATCCCATTGGTCAAAGCAAGTTATGTGATGGAGTTCAGTGTTAGACTGAGAGGGGAACACAAAATTAAAGAACAAAAGGCATGAATATGAGAGGCCATGAATTGTAGTCATTAATGCAATCAATCTACAGCAATAAGTCTCTTTTCCTTAAATATATGCAAATTGATAATTTCTATATAGTTGTAAGAGTGGCTAGTGCTAATTATACCCTAGTGTTCTGATTATTTGACTGTTTGGGGTAATTCTCTAGCCATAGAGGCTATAGAAGTTGCATCTTTGTAATTCAGCTCATTGGAAGTTTAAGTTAAAATTTAAAATTGAATTTTTAAAGGGGTTCATTATCACTGGCTTGGGTAGTCTGGGCTCTAAGGAAGAAGAAGAGAAGAATTGTGACTATCATAATTATGCATCCATTTGTTCCACATGTGGATAGAGCTTACTAGTTCTACATAGGACATTGCAGTGGAGAAAGGAAGTCTCCTTTCATGGAGCACTGGTTGAAAATTAAGGAGGAAATGTGCTAAAATTCTCTAAGTCAGTTAAATAATTGATAACCTCCACTACAAAGATACAAAGTCTGTGTCCTGTAGTATATATTACACACGTTTATTATTTAAAAGACACATAATCCCAATGGGAAATAAGAGCACCTCTCTTCAAAAATGAAAAAAAGTTAATTCTGAATGATAGCTTTGTATCTATTTTGAGATAATATAAATGTCCTAGATTCCATGCTTTGTCTTAGAAAAGACAATCAATATTTGCTTATTATTCATTATATTAAATAATATTTGCTTACTAAAGCACTATAAAATAGTAAAAAAGACTAATAGTAATAGTATCTTCATTTTAATCACGTTTAATAATTTTCCATTTATTTTTCACATGTATCATTTCACATAAAGAGCCCTATGACTTCTCAGAGTTCATATGTACCCTTATAGCAATAACTATCATTTTTAGAGCACTCATTTTATGCTCACCACTCTGTAAGGTAGGTATTTTGATTACCCCATATTTGCAGATTCGAAAAAGAAGGGCTTAAAAGGTAGCCTGCCTAAGGTCACAGTCAGTTGTAGAGTCAGAACTTGAAATCTTTTCTCTTTGACATGAAAGCCAATGCTCTTCACCATTACATTTCACAGCACTTAATGGATATTAATACTATAGAGAAATTTTAAGAGGTAAATGGTCTGAATGGTGCCTACAAAAGAGATGGTCAAAATAGTCTTTGGGATTGGCCAGGAGAGACAATCCCCTGGCTGGCCAGCATAAATATCCAGCATTTCTCAGACATTCTAGAGACCTCTGACTGCCATAGCTCAATAACATTAGTTCTCAAGCTGACCCAGCTCACTGGACCACAGCCTTGGCTCTGACTGTGTTTTCAACTAAGTCACCTTCTTGCTGTAATTTGCTCCCATAATGAATACATAGACTGGCCTCATGGGAGTTTTATTACTTATCATAATTGATTAAATTAGCATCTAGTTAAGTAAATATTAACAGAGAAAAACATTTCAAGAATGACTACAGCTCTTATCACTGTAGGCTCAGTCTTTCAAAACTATTTAGATTATCCCCCAAGTGCACATGGTGGATACCCTCAGATGAAAGATTTGTTCGAAAATGCAGTCATCAACTATGCTTTTGACCATCCTACTTTATAGTGCAGCAGTCCCAGGTGTTCACTTTTGGAACTGTCATTCAAAGTAAATGACTGGGGTTCATTTAAGGAGCGATTTCTGTATTTCTGGAATTATAGCTAGGTTATACTCTAGAAGCAATTTGAAGAAAATAAATTGGCTGAATTCTGGCAGATAAATTAGCTAATCCAAAGATGGTTCTAAACAGAGTTTGTTCTCTCAGCCTCTGTTCTGCTAATTAGTGTGCCAGACAGTTGTTTTTCAGTGGATTAGTGACATTATTTAAACTTTTGATAAGGCAAAACTAGATCTTAAAAGTAGAGGAAAAATTGGCTTGGTGTTGATTTGTGCATGTGGGCAGTATTTAAACCACTGGAGATAAAGACAAAATGAAAAATCATACATCTTGTAAGAGTTAGCTCTCCTTTTTCTGAGTAATGAATCTTATCCTCTCTCAGGAACCTCTGCTGAGAGAAATATAACCCCATCATATCACTTTAGCTAAAATATAGGGAAAATGTGAACTCTCAACCTTCTTCCAAGCAGTCTTTTAAAATAGAATAATCATTTCTTTCCTAAACTAGTCTTGATTTTAGTTTGTTTATTTTGTATTTTTTTTTTTTTTTTTTTTTGTTTTGTTTTTTTTTTTTTTTTTTTTTTTTTTGAGATAGAGTCTCGCTCTGTGGCCTAGGCTAGAGTGCAGTGGCATGATCTCAGCTGTTTGCAACCTCTGCCTCCCTAGTTCAAGTGATTCTTCTGCCTCAACCTCCCGAGTAGTTGGGACTACAGGCATTTGCCACCACGCTCAGCTAATTTTTTGTATTTTTAGTAGAAACTGGGTTTCACCATTTTGGCCAGGCTGGTCTCAAACTCCTGATCTCAAGTGATCCACCCTCCTGAGCCTCCCAAACTACCAAGATTACAAGCATGAGCCACCACACCTGGCCTTGATTCTTTATAGAAAAACTTAGAAAATACATGTAAATAAAAGGGAAAATATCAGAATTATCTGTAACTTAGTAATCCAAGTAAACTTTTAACATTTTATGTGTATTTTCTTAAGATTTTTCTGTATATTTAAATGGATTCAGATTATCATCTACTTTTTCCTACTAAAAGATACAGTATGATAATTTCCCATGTCATGAAATATTCTTCGATAGTATTATTTTTAATGGCTGCCTAGTAAGTGGGAGTAAACCTTCCATTATAGAGTCTATTATGTACTTAACCAGTCATTTTGGTCATACTTAGATTGTTTCTAATTTTTCACTTTTAAAAGAGCACTAGAGTGACCATTCATCTGACAAAATCTTCCAACATCTAAAATTATTTCCTCAGTGTGAATTCATAATAGTAGAAATTATGGACCATGGGGTATGTAAAATTATAAATCTCCAGTGAATTTTGTCAACTTGTCATATTGCAAGGTCTTATCTCCACTAGCAATTTTATGAGGTTCTACTTTCATTGAACTCTATTTTGATTACTATAATTTAATTTTTTAATTTGAGGAGTTAAAATGGTGTTATTTTATTTCTATTTATTTTCTTATTAGTGAGGATGTTTTCTTATGCATTTTGTATTCACATTTCTTCCTTTTGATTTGACATATTTTTTAAAACTCTCCTCAAGATTTAGTAATTTAGCCTATTTCAAGGTATTGCTTTCATCACTGATCAAAAAAATAAATTGAAGACAAATTTGGGATTAACCTATGAAAGCTGAATACTGAATTTCACTCTAATTTGTAGATATTTAACAGGGTTTTTTGTTTTGTTTTGTTTTTTTCTTTTTTTTGAGACAGGATCTCACTCCCATTGCCCAGGTAGGAAGGTAAGAGTGCAGTGGCATGGTGATCATGGCTTATTGCAGCCTAGACCTCCTGGATTCAAGTGATCCTCCTGCCTCTTTTTTTTTTTTTTGTAGAGATGAGGTCTCACTATGTTGCCCAGGCTGGTCTGGAACTTCTGGGCTCAAGCTGTTCTTCCTCCTTTGCCTCCCAATATGCTGGGATTACAGGCATGAGCCAATGTACCCAGTGGTAAAACTAAAAACTAAACAGATGATTTAGTTTTTAATACTACCTTTTATTTCATACACTCTTATAAAGAATATAATTTCTCTCTCAGAATGCATTTTGTGAAAGTACAAGATTTACCAATAAGTGAAGATGATACAGATAATCAGCAAAGAAAAGAAGCAGGGATCAGTAAGTCCGCATGGTTATTGGTCTTGTTTCTTGCAACGTCTGGGATGGTAAAAGGACACACCATTTGCAGTACCATGGTTATGTGGACTGTTTCTGTCTCTGAACTGTTCTGTTTTCCAGAGTGAGTTTTTTTTTTATCTTGGAATTCTTAGCTTCCACTCTTTAAAAACTGTGCCAAAGACTAGGAAGGAAAGGAAAGCGGATAGAGACACCTCTGCAGAAGTGAGTTCTTGGTATCATCATTGCACCGAATGCAGGAGGTGGAGTTGACACAGGTCTGTTTATTCTTTCATTCAGTAAATATGGGGTAGGTTATTGGATTGCGGATGTGGATTGTTACTTTAGGAGGCTAGGGAAAGTTCTCTCCGATGAGGGAGGAAAGAGCAAGTGCAAACTTCTTGCAGAGGAGGTATGTAAGAAACAGCAAGGGAGCTGCAACAGAGTGAATGAAGGGGAGAGCCGTAGGAGCTGAAATTAGAGACAAAGTCAAGGGCTGGACCGCAAAAGACCTGAGAGACAGACAGTTTTCCCTGATTTACAGTGGAGGGGCTGTGGGACCAGATGCCTAGGACTGCTGCTGACTGTCTTGTGTGACCGTCTCTGTACCTCAACTGCTCCCTTATATGGGATAATAGTATCTCCCCCTCTGACCTATTATGAGAATAAAATGTGTTGATCTGAGGTACTTAGAACAGGACCTGGCACTGTAAGACTTAAGTAGTTTTTTGTTATTGTTATTGTAAAAATTGATACCTGCCTCTAAAAGCCTCTAATTTCTGGCATATCCACTCTACTTTGCCTCTTTGGGATGCCTTGTTACTTTTTTTGTTTGTTTGTTTTGTTTTTTAAACACTTGATTGAAAGATCATGCCTGAATCTACAGTACTTACGTCTTGAAAAATATTTGTATTTATAATTGCTGTTTTCTGTTCTTCAGGAAGTAGAGTTATAAGTGATGGAGAAAAGGTTCAGTGTGGTCTTAGATTTCTTCTGGAATGAAAGTGATATTTTTCCATTGTGTCATTTAGTAATTTCTGACTTCTTTCTGTAGGAATATGATCAGTTTAATAGCATATAGTGATTAAGAGTGAAGACCCTAGATACAGATTGTGTGGGTTTGAATTTGAGCTTCACTACTTAGTTCTGTGACCTAGGGCAAGTTTTTAAAACTCTTTGTGCCTCAGTCTCTTCATAAAATTAATATGATGATAGTACCTATCTCACAGTACATTTTTTAGGATTAAATGAAAGTGTATGGTGTATGAACGTTACTTGCAAGGCTGCCTGGCTAGTAGTAAACATTCAATAAATATTGGATACTATTATTATAATCAGTGGTTTGTGACTTAGAAGTATATAAGTGAACTAAAATTAGAATCACTGCATCAGGAAATTCGTTAGAAATATTTTTGAAATTATAATTTCCTTCTCTTCTGCTGTTACTAAGTTAAAAATGGTAAGAAATGGACTCATCAGATATTTCCTCCCATTGATTTTAATTCTGCTTTATGGCTGCACGTTTTGTAGACTGATTCGTGACTGTATTCACTGAAGGCCAATCAAAGACCGCAGGGCGAAGTTTCTTAGGCTTGCAGCTGTGAATGATATGGGTCTCAGACTCATCTCCCTCATGAATTGATTTTTTCTTTTTTAAGATGGAGTCTTGCTCTGTCGCCCAGGCTGGAGTGCAGTGGCCCGATCTCGGCTCACTGCAAGTCTCCTAGGTTCACGCCATTCTCCTGCCTCAGCCTCCTGAGTAGCTGGGACTACAGGTGCCCGCCACCACGCTCAGCTAATTTTTTTGTGTTTTTAGTAGAGACAGGGTTTCACCACATTAGCCAGGATGGTCTCGATCTCCTGACCTCATGATCCGCCCACCTCGGTCTCCCAAAGTGCTGGGATTACAGGCATGAATTGATTTTTAAGAGAATAAGAGACTGGTAGATTCTCAAAGGGCGAAGAACCACCACTAGGGGTGTCACTGTACATTGTCGTCACTGTAGGTTGTCGTCGGTTGCTTTAACTTGGCAGCTGCTGTTATTGTGACATGATTGTGGCTGTTTTCCCTCTCTTCCTGAAATACTAGCATAGGAATATTAATTTTCTTAAGTCTTCCATTATCTCTATGAAAAATGCTTGATTACTTGGGGCTATGTGAAGACTATGTTCTGACAGGCTAATCTAATCTTCTAAGAAAGTGTGAGAAATGTCTTAGATGAAAGGCTAGTGATAAATCAATATGTGATATCTCAATATAGAGTAAACAGTCAGATCCCTGGGGGCACATGGTCTTAGTTGGGGGACAGAGGCTGAAATGTTTCTGCCTTTAGCTTAGTGATGAAAATATTAGCATCTGTAGCCTTCATAATTATGGATGCAAATTAACAAAATTTCTTCAGTGCTATTTAAATAGAAATTTCTATGATAATGCAAATATTCTATACTCATGCTGCCTAATACTGAGGAAGGAATTATTTTATTTTATTTTAATTAATTTAAAATGTAGTTGCTGTGGGTGGCTGGTGGCTACCCTATTGGAAGCATAGTTTTAAGCAATGGCTTACAATGAGTACTAGGTTTATTTTCCTCACCTAAGAAGAAATGTAGAACTGGGAAGCACAGGGATACCATGGGTGCCTAAGGATGTGGTAAGGAAATGGGCTCCTTCAGTGTTCTTCCTCAGCATCCCTGCCTGACATTTGACTTTCATCCTCATGGTCACAAGATGGCTGTGCCCTGGTGCATCTCATCTGTATTTTCTACAGGAAGAAGGGGATTGGGTGAAAGGTAGACATTTTCAGAAGGCTCTTCTGTGTTTTTTCCAAAAAGACTGTTACCAACCTCTCATTGACCTGGACTTGTTACATGGCCATCCCTGCCTGCAATAGAGGCTGGGAGTTCAAGTATTTCCCTCAGCAGCTTCTGTTGTAGATAAAGCAAAAGGAGGAAGAGGTTGGAATGGATATGGAGGCCACTGGTCTGCAGTGTTTGCCATAGCAGACATTTGACTCTTTATCCTGTAGAATTCCATAATCATGCCACAATCATGGGCCTGGAGTTGTCAGTGTCTTTTTTAAAAAACAAAACAAAACAAAACACAAAACATCTAGGTGACAAACTGTAAATGACACTAGCCTTGGGCTTGAAGACTGTTTAGCACATAGAATATAGGATTTGAACTTTGAGATATTGGAGTGATGATGAGTATTGCATTTAAGGAAAACTGTCTAATGACTGGATAGTGTAAGTGTCTTTTGAAGTATTAAAAACAGCAAAGCACATACTGAGGAAATAAAGATATAAGAGTTAGAAATTGAAAACCAAAATCTCGACATTAGTAAGCATCTCACTGTTATAGGATGTATAAGACTCACGGCCTGATGCAACACCAGCCCATGGGTCACCCTGGGAACCCTCACACGAATGCTTATCCTCTCAACCATGAACACAGATTTAAAATTTCACTTTACGGAATAGGAAACTGAAGCTTGGAGCTGTTAATGCTACTTGTCTAAAACCTCAACTGGTACGTGACAGTCAGGATTCAGATCCGAAGTTGGCGGAGGCAGGGAAGCCACGGCTTTATTGTCCTGGGCTCGCGTTCTGCCTCTTCCCCTCTCTATGTGATCCTTCTATGACCACATCTGCTCACACTTGTTCCCCAGCTTGAAATTTGTTAACAGTGGCTGCTCTAAGTTGGCCCCTCAACCTCACTCTCTGCCCTCTAGCCTGCAATGAGGGAGTGGAGAATGCCTGCCCGAGACTATCATATGTTCCTCCAGAGTTAACAGTTTCTTCTAATTGTCTTTAGATCCCAGAAGAGCATCTGACACACTTAAGAAATGCTTACTTTAGGCCGGGGCGGTGGCTCACATCTGTAATCCCAGCACTTTGGGAGGCTGAGGTGGTTGGGTCACCTGAGGTCAGGAGTTCGAGACCAGCCTGGCTGACATAGTGAAACCCTGTCTCTACTAAAAATACAAAAGTTAGTCAGGCGTGGTGGCGTGTGCCTGTAATCCCAGCTACTTGGGGAGGCTGAGGCAGGAGAATCGCTTGAATCTGGAGGTGGAGGTTACAGTGAGCCGAGATCTCGCCACTGCACTCCAGCCTGGGTGACAGAGCAAGACTCCATCTCAAAAAAAAAAGAAATGCTTACTTTATCAGATAATCGGTGATATAGATATAAAAATTCTCCCAGTTTTGGAGGGGTATTAGAAAAATATATAAACGTTATTTTTTTTTCTTCTTCCACCAAGGATGGTTGGTTTCTTTCCAGACTGATTTTGAGTTTCTCAGTTTTTCTGAGAAAATATGATTGTAAAATTTATGAATATCTTCCAATATTTTATTCAGTATATTTAAAACTTATACATCTTCAGTGTAAATATTTTCCAGTAATCTCTGTAATAATTTCTCTTTGAATTGACAATTATACAGGCTAATGTTCCCTTAACATGGAAACTAATAATAGAAGGATTTCTGTAGCCTGTGTGTGTGTGTGTGTAGAACTGTAGTGCTTTCATTTATATAACAGATTGGTATCTTTATTTCTCTTTAAGTCTTTTTTCTAAAGTCATAATCCCTTGCAAAATGAATGTATTTTTTAATCATCCAAAGGCCCATTACAAAAAATTGAAAGGAACTTTATGTGTTATATAAACCAATGGGCCAAGTTTTAGATAGTCTTAAAAGGGAAATAATGGAATGGAATTAGCTGGCATTTAAAAAATACAATTGTATACAGCACAGATGGAATGAATGTTATGTTTATCCCATGCTTTCTTCAAATGTAGATTATACTCTTACCTATCTGATTTCATTTCAGAGCTAAGAGAAGGAATATTTATTAATGTGTTCAAAATGAGTTGGTTTTAACAGCTGCCTTCGGAAGAAAAGTTCATTGATTTTATAATCCTAAGAATAAAGACTTCACTTACCTGACACTCTCCTAAACACCTGCTGGGTGTAAAATGATACCCTACCTCTACTGAAATGAAGCTGCTGCTTATTTTGTAGAAGGTATAAAACTTTGAAAACTAAGACAGATCCATAGAGTTCGGGATATTTTAGAACCATTACTTCAGTTTACCTTCCTATCATGGTCTTCCAGTTGCTGGAGAAAATAATAGAGCCTTCTTATGAATACTAAACTCTCTAGTACCAGTGGATTTCAAGGATTTCCTGGCCCCTCCTCATCTCAAGGGAAAATAATTTTGCAGTCCCCTTGCTAGTTCATGGTAAGACTGATGGGACAAACCCATTTTAGTCTATCTTATGGACTAGAGTAATGCAACTCTGAATAGTTAAGTGATTTGCTCTAGTTAAGTAAATTATTTGCTACTCCTCTCATTGAGATGTAAGGTCTAACGCTTCTTCCCTTCCCTTGAATTTGGGCTGGCTTAGTGATTTGTTTGACTAAAAGTATTTGGGAGAATTGATGCTCTAAGACTTTTGAGGCTAGGTCATAAGAAGCCTTTCAGTTTCTACACACAACCCAGGGGACACTTGCTGTTGAAGCCTTGAGCTGACATAGAAGTCCAACTACTCTGAGGCCACTGTCCTGTAAGATGTCCTCAAGATGTGCTAACCCAGTATATAGGTGTTGTAGCCCATAGACTTCTGAACCATCCCAACTGATAACATGCAACAGAGATGAATTGTCCCCACTCATGTGAGTCTAAATTCCTGACCTGAAAATTCATGAGATTTAATGATGATAATGATGATGGTGGTGATGATGATGAAGATAATAATAATGATAAACTGTTGTTTTAAACTGGTGTGGATAACTGGAACACCTGCCAAACTCTGACTCAGGGCTTTTGACTCCAGTGCCTGTGCTCAATTTCCTCCCTGCAAATGTCAGCTGCCCATATACCTGTGATATTGTATTAAACTTATGATTTATAGGAATTACAGGAATAAAACGGAATGAGTTATATTTCCCTCATAAGAAAACAAAGCTAGAACCAATTTAAAATAACTCTGCCATCATGCTTCATTTTCCTTCATATCTCTTAATCCAAAATGGCATTGTTATATATCTATTTATTCAGCTGTCTTCTTTCTTTCCCAGGATATAGACTCCATGAGGACTTTATTTTGCTATTTGTAGCTTCAACAGCACCTATACTAGCATCTGGCATGTTTAGACACTCACAGTGTATTTGTTGAATAAATGAATGAATTAATGAAAAAATGATTCTCAGAGAATATAAAGCATAAATATCACTCTATCTGTTTAGAGTATTATTCTTCTGGGAAAATATGAAAACCAGAATATTACAAAGGTAATAAAGCAAACATTTGATAACCTAAAACCCCAGCATAACAAATGTTAAGATGATACATGTTCACATCATAGCTTTTGTCTTAAATAAATAAAATATTAGAGTTGGAGGTTGAATTTGTGTATATTTCTCATTTCCCTCTTCCTTGTCCTAAAGTCAACACTGTTATATATTTGACTTATATATTCTTATGCTTTTACTACATATAATTTTATCTACAAATAATATGTCTACTTGGCTCTGCCTTCAAAATATGTTTCCAGTCCCTTTTCACCTGCCCTCGCTACTTCTCTAGTGCATCCCCTATCTTTTCTCAGAATTACTACAACATCTTCCTAACCATTCTCTGCTTACTCTCTCACAGCATCAGTGCAACACTACTCCATCTCTTCTCCACCCCGCAGCCAGATTGATCCTTCAAAAACAAACATTGGATCACATATCCTCCCCTCTCCTCACCCTTCCATGGTCTCCATCATACCTGAAATACAACACCAATCCTTGTCATGTTCAAGGCCCTGTTTCATCTAGTGCTCCAGTGCCAGCCCTCCTGTTCTTGCCATGCTCTAGGCACTCCTGGTGCACTGGCCTCTTTGCTGTTTAGGGAGCACACGGAGCACGTTGCCAAGCACATTTCCACCTCTGGGCCTTTGCATCTGCTCGTTCTTTCCCTTGGCTTATCCTTCCACTGTCTTGTCTCCTGTGAGTTGCTGACTCCTGCATTTGTTTTTTGTTCAGAAGTCACCTCCCAATGGGGATGGGCAGTACCAACTGATTAATAGTTGAACTACCTTCATTAACCCATACCAAGGTTTATTTTTTTCTGCAAAACTTACTGCTACCTGATAGAGTTTGCTTATGTTTGTATGTATGCATGCATGTAGGATGCATTTATCTGTTTGCTGTCTATTCCCTCATTAGATTATAAACTTTGTCATGTCAGGGACCTTCTATTATTCTATTCTTTTGGGGCCTAGAACAATGACTGACATAAAGTAGGTGCCCCCAAAATATGTGTTGAATGAAGAAATATAGGAATCTAGTGTTTTGCTTTTAAAACTGTACATAAAGTTTATCATACTGGATGCATCTTGTGGCAATTTGCTTTTCTCATGTCAAAGTGTGTTCATATTGAGATTGATTTATAACAGCCCAATGGGTTTACCTCGCCTGCTGCCTAGACAGAACCAATTTATGAAGACAGGGGCATTGCAATGGAGAAAGAGTAATTCACTCAGAGCTGGCTGTGTGCGAGACGGGAGTTTTATTACTGCTCAAATCGGTTGCCCCGTTTGGGGATCAGAGTTTTTAAACATAATTTGGTGGATAGGGGCTTGGATCAGAGTTTTTAAAGATAATTTGGTGGGTGCGGGCTTGGGAAGTGGGGAATGCTGATGGGTCAGGTTGGAGATAGAATCACAGGGGGCCAAAGTTAGGTTTTCATAATGTCTTCTGTTCCTGGGTGTGATGGCAGAACTGGTTGGGTCTGAGTGGTGTCAGCTGATTCATCCAGTGCAGGGTCAGCAAAACATCTCAAGCAAAACATCTCAGCAAAACATCTCAAGCATTAGGTTTTACATTAGTGATGTTACTCCCAGGAGCAATTGGGGAAGGTTCAGACTCTTGGAGCCAGAGGCTGCATGACTCCCAAATTGTGATTTCTAGTCTTGTAGCTAATTTGTTAGTCCTGCAAAGGCAGACTGGACCCCAGGCAAGAAGTGGGTCTCTTTGGGAAAGGGCTGTTACCAATTTTGTTTCAGAGACAAACCATGAACTGAATTCCTTCCCAAACTTAGTTCCGCCTATGCCCAGGAATGAGTAAGGACAGTTTAAGGGTTAGAAGCAAGAGGGAGCCAAATTAGGTCTGATTTCTTTCACTGTTATAATGTTCTCTGTTACAATTTTGCAAAGGCGGTTTCAGATTGAGCTCTTTTTCTGTATATCTAATCTATCTAGTCCAGTTATTTTAACTGTGGTTCACTATCCCACACAGTTTATTGATCCATTTCACTATTGCTAGATTGTAGTTACTTATAATTTTTCACTTTTCTAAGCAATGCTGAAAGGAACATTCTTTTAAAGATAGTTACCTTCTTTGTTTTTTCCTGGTAGATGTATAGCAGAATAAGCATTTGGTTTCTTTCACATAACAGTTAAATTCATGATAATCGTAATTGCATTTAAATTATTTTTTGCTTTGATGATTGGTCTACCAGCAAATGTTCTCATACAAATCTAAAAGTCATTTTAGGAGGGAAAACATAATATCACTTTTTTTTTTAAAGAACAGGTTTGATATTATGTTTATCCTTTAAATTTCACACTTTTCTGATAAAACACCCTAATATTGAATATTTTCTCCTAATAAAACTAGAAAGTAATGTTACCCATGATTAAATTATTTTGTTTTGGTGTTATATGCATGCATGTTTGCGTGAGCATGTGTAGCAGTAAGATCATTTGAATTACTGTGTCCCCAGTGGTAATAAGCAACACTGCTCTTCCACTAAATCATAGAGAAACCTTTCAGAGAGTTTTGCATTTTGTTTGTCAAAGTTTAAGAAAAAGCTAATTTTGTGACAGAATTGTAAACTTTGTTAAACTGAACAGATGAGGAGAAAGAAATGAAACTATTGAAAAACTCATTAAGGGTTATAATTCTAGAATATAGTACGGACAATTTCCAAAAGAATAGGAGCTTTTATGTGCTCTGAAGCAGCGTACTTTATGGGTGATGTCATGTGTTTTGACTCTGAAGCTATGAATGTCACTAAAACAGATAAGAAAAAAAATTGCTTTTCCAGGGGTGATAATTTTTCCTTGCTTATTGTCAAATTATTCTGAGAGACAAAAAAGCTGAGTTCACTTTACTAATTTGTAATTTGTAACAGTTTAGACAGAGGTTAATCTAAACTTTACTTCTGCATTTATCTGTGCTAAGAAAAATTAAAAATTAGCTAATGTTAAAATTGAATGGATTCAGAAAATACAATCCATTAATTCAGCAATTCAGTAATGAGTGCCTACTAGGAATCAGATGCTATTCTTGATGCTGGGCATACAATTATGAATACAATCGTTGAGGTCTCTTCTTTGAGCTTACTGTTAGTGGAGGAGAGAGATAAGAATAAACACGTTTCCATGAGACAGCATTCCATGGTGAGGGGACTGTTGCTATGAAGCATATAACACAGGACGGCATGACTGAAGGTAACTGGGTAGGGGTGGGGAGGAGCTGCCTTAGCTGTGGCCAGGTGTCACCTCTAAGGAGCTAACAGTTGAGATAAGAGCTAAATGAGGGATCACTGTGCAGACATCTGGTGACAGACTCTGCGGTCCAAGGAACAGCAAGTGAACAGTGCTGAGTGTGGGAGCATGTTTGCTGTGTTTAGGAAGACAAAGGTCAGTGTGGCTGAGGAAGTGAGGGAGGGAATGGTCAATGAGGTCGGTGTGACAGGAAGCAGGCCGTGGAGGCTTGATAAGGAGTTTCCTAAAGCCGATCCCGAAGAGCTCTCCTTGGCAGCAACACCTTGCTTGCCGACCTTATTGCTCTTGACAGAGTCTCTACTTGAACATAGAAAACGACAAAATTGTTTTTGAATCTGGAGTGGTCAGTCATTGAGTCAGGTCTTCTCCCTAATCACCCTCAATTGTGAGGATCTGTGATGCTATGAAAGGCAAGTGCCTGTTCCAGTAATTATCAGTACATCTGTTTAATCACTTAAACACTCAAAACCCGAATTATTCATATGTTCATGTGACTTTATAAGCACATTGGGGACTTGTGAATATGACTTTATGTCCCATGTAAAGAATCAGTACACTTTCTCTACATGATGGGACAGGGGTGACCATTAAACTGTGGAAAGTGGGTACATTTTGACGTGAGATAAGAGTGATACTATCTCACCACAGTTTTCCTTTACTGTCTGGTGTTCCGGAACATTCCTTCTTCACCACCATAGCATGAGGCCCTATCAAAGCCCCTCTGTCTTCTCAAGGCTCAGTCTCAGCTATAGTAACCATTCTTTGTGTGATATATTTCCTCACCCTTCAGTGCTCTGATCACTCACTACTTTATTGGATGTGGTTGGTCATACAAATATGACCAAAAGTGATCTAACCAATCAAAAGTGGGTCAGATGGATGAAGAGTAAAGTAGAGCTTTACATTCTGGATGCTACATCCATTTTCACTATTTAAGGTCACCCTAGCTTTTTTGAAATCCACTTCACATTTTTTTTCCTCTCCAAGGAGAAATTTAAAGTAATCATGTATTTTAGCCTAAAAACTAAAACAGATACTATTTATAAGCCTTTCTCCATAAAAAAATTAGAGTTAGTACTTATTGAAATTGATAATAGCATAAGCCATAGCTACCATTTCATGACTCCCGTTTATGTGCCATACAGTCAGCTAGACCCTTGCATATGTCATTTCTGGTCGGCATGAGGCTTCTATCAAGTATTTATTATTATTCTCAGTCTACAGATTTGGAACAGGAATTGAGAAGTTATGTAATCTCATTCCAATTTTCACTACTGGTAATTAGCATATCCAGGTTTCAAACAAGATCTATTTGGCTCAATAGCCCAAAGTCATAATCACCTCACTCTCCAGCCCCATTTAAAATCAAAATAGCCACCACTGTACTGTGTCCTAAGAGCTTTATGAATATGAGCTCAATTACTCCTCACCACAGCCTAATAAAAATGAGTGTTTTGTGCCTATCTAAAAAAAAAGCAAAAATGAAGATGAGAAGTTTTCATCAGGACCTTACAATTTCAAGTGACAGAAAACCTAAGTTGTAGTGGTTTAATGGTTCATATAAAGTCTAGGGGTGTGGTTGGCTTCAGTCATGCCTAAGCCTAAAGGAGATAATCTCCCTCTCTTCGTCTCTTTACTATACATTTCTCTCTGTTAGCTACTTTCACACATAGCTTCCCTGCAGAAGTGGCAGAATATCTTCCAGCAGCTACAGGCTCACATCCTCTCTGGTCACCTTAGAAGACCAGCTATGCCTCTCTCCCTGTAGTTCCTACAGTTCCTGGAATTGAGTGTCATTTTCCTTGGGTTCGGCTTGACCTGAATCATAGGCTCCCCCTGGGGCAGGAAGTTCAGCTCAATGCAACTCAGAGCCCATAAGAAGAGAAGTGGTACATTGTACCTTCCCCAAAAGAAAGGGGATGACTACTGACTGAGCAAAACAAAATTAAAAAAAAAAAAAAAAATCTGTCCATTCTATGTGCCTCCAGTGCAATAGCAGTAAGTGGCATAATCAGGATTCAGATCCAGATTTATAAGGCTCCAAAATACTTTCTTTTATCCTTTATGCTGTGTTTTATCTCCATATAATTGTCTTTTAAAATTCATTGTGAGATTATTTGTCAAGCTCTTATACTTCTGTTAAAAAAAAAAAAAACAACAACAATTTGTTAAGCAAGTGATGTTCAAAAGCATCAGCATATTTGTGGTTAATCTCTTTAAAATTAGCAAGTCTATCAATATACAGGTGAATACTATTTCTAGAAGCTAGAAACTCTGAACTTTTGGTAAGAAAGTGTAATATGATTTAGTGTCTAATTTCATAGATATCTTTGCATTAAGTAAAATGTCCCTCTTCATATCTCCAAAATAAAGGATATTTAGCATAGAATGGAATTTTTCTTATCTTACATGTTAAGACTGCACTATTTTCTGCCTTTTACACCAATGCAACTGGTCTTTATCAACAATTCACAATCTTTATTTCATTATCTTTGACCTCTGATTTAGAGGACAGTACTCTCCCCTTGGGAGAAATTAGGAAGCATATAAGCAGAAAGAAATCATATAAACAATGGAAAGAATACACTATTAGGAACCAAGAAACCAGGATCATGATTCCAATTTGACATTGGCTCCCTGTGAATAAGGGATGGCAAATGGGTTCTAAATTTCTGAGATCATCTCCAACAACCCTCTTATATATTCTCTTTAATAGCTGTTTTCATGCTGAGTGCAGTAGAGTTTTTCATATTAGCCAATAAAGCAAAACTTATTCACTCAGACAAAATGAATTGAGAATCTTTGGCAAGGTGCTGTGGTAGATACAGTGAAGCTGCAAGATGCCTCCTACTGGGAATTTGTTGTCATCCCCTAAAATGCATTATCTAATATGTGCATGACACTGTGCTAGAAGCTGGGACTGTAGAGATGTAAAGAAAACTATTTGGGGGCTTATACTCTAGCTGGAGTGATATAAGCAAAAAGAAAGATAAATAAACACCCAAGGCAGCATATATGATGTGTGATGTGCCATGTAAATAGGACAAACAACCACTTTACACGTTAGGCTTCTAATGACCAGTGCAGACCTTTAGGGACTGTTCATACATACCTTGTAATACTGTGGATCTCATTGTGTCCATGGGTATCAGCATAGAGGTAAATGTAGGAGATCAAGGTAGGGACACAATGACTAGATTGTCAAACAATTATATTCAAATCCAGAGTCATCTAAATAAAGAAGGAGATTGGGAAACCCACCACGAACCAGAGAAATGGTTTTATCTTCCTATGTTATAAAGTCCAAAACAGGAGTCACTAGTTTGTATTGACATATGCTGTAAATGAAAAACACACCCTGAATTTTCCAGATTTAATATGAAAAAATTGCAAAATATCTCAATCATTTCTATACTGACTACATGTTGAAATGATAATATTTTGGATATACTGGACTAAATAAAACATAATTAAAGTTACTTATTTTTTAATGTGGCTTCCAGAACATTTAAAATTACATATATGGCTTATATGACATGGCTATTGAATGGCACTGGGTTTTCTGCTTTGGAACTGTGCAAATCATTTAACTGCTCTGAGATTCACTTTTATCATCTGTAAAATGGGGATGAAAGTAGTGCTGTTCTCATAGATTTGTTCTTAGTGTTAAATCAAATGATACTTATTAAGTACTTACCAGTGCCCAGCTTACAGTTAGGATTCAATAAATGAGAGCAGTATGTTTACGATACAGACATAACATGTTGGTGCAGGACCATATAGCTTGTCCAGTAAGTGTGGAATTACATTAGCACTACTCTGGTTCCCATAATTTACTAGCCTTATGACCTTGGGGCAGTTACTTAACCTCTTAGTACCTCAGGCCCCACCTGCATATGAATTGAGTTTATCAAGAGAGACATCCCCGTTGCTGTTCTTGGGATAATTAAATGAGATAATCCATGAAAGGTGCTTAGAACCTGCCAGGAGCAAAATAATGGAAAATTATAGTTGTGTGGTTGTTCCTGTGATTGTTCATATTCAGAAGATAATTACTTTTTTAAAAACTGTATTTCTAGTTGTGTTTGTTACTGCTATGGACTGATTCTGTGTCCCTTTAAAATTCATATGTTGAAACCTTAATCCCAAATGAGATGACATTTGGAGTTGGGGGCCTTTGGGAGGCAATAAGGATTAGATTAGATCAAGAAAGTAAAGCCTCACTGATGGGATTAGTGCCCTTAAAAGGAGTTGAAGAGTTCAGAGCTTTCTCGCTACCATGTGAGGACATAGCAAGAAAGTATCTCTCTGGAAACCAGGAAGAGAGCCCTCGCCAAAAACCTGACCACACGGTCACACTCTGATCTCAGATTTCTAGCCTCCAGAACTGTGAGGAAAAAAAAGTTTGCTTTTTAACCCACCCAGTCTATCATAGTTTGTTAGAGCAGCCCAAAATAAAAGTTATTGTAGTTTAAAAAATTTTTTTAATTTAGCTCAATTTGTGTTTTTCCTGATATTTGCTTTCCCTTTTTTCTGATATTTTATTTTAAATTCAGAGATTCTAAACCACTATGTGTTGTGAATTCCCATGTAGCTAAAGGCATGTGCTGGCTTTTAATAGTCACTGCCCACCCCACTTCAGTCACCTTCTTATTTGACATACAGACATTGTGGGTTTTATCTTGCCCTGCTACCTGCTAGGAGATGGAGCAGATCATGTTTTTCTTACTATTGAATCCTTAGTACTTAGCAACATGCCACCAAGTATTCACCAAAGGATTCAATAAATGTGTTGAATGAATGAGAAACCAGATATAAATACTTACTTGAAGAATAATAATGAAATCAAGTTTTAGATATAGTTCTAATTAGGTTCTCCACTTAAAGCTCTTATGTGAATAAAACCCTTGAGAATTTGTGAATTTTTAAATGAGTGACTAGATTCTGGATAACTGAAGTGCTGGATAAGTGAGGTTTTACTGTGGCTGATATTTGGAGGCATGAAGAAAATTTCACTTAATTGACCTTTTATTTCATCTTCAACTAAATGAAAAAAGTCTGCTCCATATTATAGAGAGGACTGAGAGTGGTGCTCCTCGGCAGCGGGACTACATTGGTAATTTTCAAGGTGGACAGCAGTTTTAGAAATTCTAGGATGTTATCTAGATAATTACAGTTTTATAATTTATTGGTTTATTCACACACCTACACCCTACCCCAAAAAGCTATGGTCTAATAGGCTCTGCTTTGAAGAAAATAGTGCAATATTTTCTGGACAGCTGTGCTCAACGCTGCCATATGGACGACTGCACAATTTGTCCTCAATCCTAATGTCACAGGACAGTCGGCTCAATCTCTAATGAAAATGTGATGTTTTTTCTGTATATACTGAAAAGTACTGCTGATTTCAGTAGTAGAGAAAATATATGGTATATTATTACATGGTAAACTATTTGGTATGTAGTCAAAGAAAAAAAAGATACTTCCGTTCCTTTCTAGTTCTGGGTGATAGAACAATTTCCAGTTCATCAAAATTTGATTGTTAAAGATGCATGCCTACAGCCCTAGGCATGCATCTAAAACATATCACGCCACTGTTGAATGGATTACTAGCCACAGTTTCCACTCTCATTTTTTCTTTTCAGGAAAGCATAGGATTTGTTTGTAATTATTATCTCCTTATATACAGAAAATTGAAAATAATATTGAAGAGATTATTCATCAGTTGGGATTTTAAGTAATAATTTATCTTTAGTCTTTGAAAACATACTAATATATAAAACATCACCAAACTGAAATTAAAATATCAGCATAGCATGTTAACCTAGATGATAGGAGCTTTTTATCACCAATTTGTATTCCCAGGTTAAATGTATAAAAATAATTGGTACTTCCCCATTCTTACCATATACCCAGTATTAGTATTAGCCATTGCTTAATTTTTGATAGCTGAGCTTGAATTTATAAACTTTTGTTTAAAATTTTCATTGTTTTCTAAAAGATAGTATCATCTGCTAGGATTTTTATGGTTTTGCATTTTACATTCAAGTCTTTAATCCATCTTGGGTTAATGTTTTTATAAGGTGAAGGAAGGGGTCCAGTTTCAGTTTTCTGCATATGGCTAGCCAGTTTTCCCAGCACTGTTCACTGAATAGATCCTTTCCCCATTGCTTGTTTTTGTCAGGTTTGTTGAAGATCAGATGGTTGTAGATGCATGGTGTTATTTCTGAGGTCTCTGTTCAGCTCCATTGGTCTATATGTGTATTATGGTACCAGTACCATGCTATTTTGGTTACTGTAGCCTTGTAGTATAATTTGATGTCAGGTGGCATGATGCCTCCAGCTTTGCTCTTTTTGCTTAGGATTTTCTTGGCTATATGGGGTTCTTTGATTCCATATGAAATTTAAAATTGTTTTTTCTAATTCTGTGAAGAATGTCAGTGGTAATTTGATGGGAATAGTATTGAATCTCTAAATTACTTTGGGCAGTATGGCCATTTTTATGACATTGATTCTTCCTATCCATGAGAATGGAATGTTTTTCCATTTGTTTGTGTCCTCTCTTACTTCCTTGAGCACTGGTTTGTAGTTCTCCTTGAAGAGGTCCTTCACATCCCTTGCTAGCTGTATTCCTAGGTATTTTATTCTCTTTGCAGCAATTGTGAATGGGAGTTCATTCATGATTTGGCTCTCTGCCTGCCAATTGTTGGTGTAAAGGAATGCTTTTGATTTTCGCACATTGATTTTGTATCCTGAGACTTTGCTGAAATTGCTTATCAGTTCAAGAAGTTTTTGGGCTGAGACGATGGGGTTTTCAAAATATAAAGTCATGTAATCTGCAAACTGGAACAACTTGACTTCCTCTCTTCCTATTTGAATAGCCTTTATTTCTTTCTCTTGCCTGATTGCCCTGGCCAAAACTTCTAATGCTATGTTGAATAGGAGTGGTGAGAGAGGGCATCCTTGTGTACTGGTTTTCAAAGGGAATGCTTCCAGCTGTTGCCCATTCAATATGATATTGACTGTGGGTTTGTCATAAATAGGTCTTATTATTTTGAGATATGTTCCATCAATACCTAGTTTCTTGAGAGTTTTTACCATGAAGTGGTGTTGAATTTTTATCAAAGCCCTTTTCTGCATCTATTGAGATAATCATGTGATTTTTGTCTTTGGTTCTGTTTATGTGATGGATTACGTTTATTGATTTGTGTATGTTGAGCCAGCCTTGCATCCCAGGGATGAAGCCAAGACTTAATCGTGGTGGATAAGTTTTTTATGTGCTGCTGGATTCAGTTCGCCAGTATTTTATTGAGGATTTTTGCATCGATATTCATCTGGGACATTGGCCTGAAGTTTTCTTTCTTTCTTTTTTTTTTTTGTCTCTTCCCGGTTTTGGTGTCAGGAGGGTACAGGCTTCACAAAATGAGTTAGGGAGGAGTCCCTCCTTTTCAATTGTTTGCAATAGTTTCAGAAGGAATGATACCAGCTCCTCTTTGTACCTCTGGTAGAATTCAGCTGTGAGTCTGTCTGGTCCTGGACTTTTTTTTCGTTGGTAGGCTATTAATTACTACCTCTATTTCAGAGCTTGTTCCTGATCTATTCAGGGATCCAACTTCTTCCTGGTTTAGTCTTGGGAGGGTGTTTGCGTCCAGGAATTTATCTGTTTCTTCTAGATTTTCTAGTTTATTTGCATAGAAGCGTTTATAGTATTTGCTGATGTTAATTTGTATTTCTGTGGCGTCAGTGGTGTATCCCCTTTATCATTTTTATTGCGTCTATTTGATTCTTCTCCTCTTCTTTATTAGTCTAACTATCGGTCTATCTATTTTATTAATTTTTTTTCAAAAAGCACCTCCTGCATTCATTGATTTTTTGGAGGGTTTTTCATGTCTCTATCTTCTTCAGTTCTTTTCTGATCTTAGGTATTTCTTGTCTTCTGCTAGCTTTTGGATTAGTTTGCTTTTGCGTCTCTAGCTCTTTTATTTGTGACTTTAGGGTGTTGATTTGAGATCATTCTAGCTTTCCGATGTGGGCATTTGGTGCTATAAATTTCCCTCTAAACACTGCTTTAGCTGTGTCCCACAGATTCTGGTACATTGTATTTTTGTTCTCATTGGTTTCAAAGAACTTCATTTCTGCCTTAATTTCATTATTTACTTAGAAGTCATTCAGGAGCAGGTTGTTCAATTTCCATGAAATTTTGTGGTTTTGAGTAAGTTTCTTAATCCTGAGTTCTAATTTGATGGCACTGTTGTATTGAGAGACTGTTTATTATAATTTCTTTTTGCATTTTGCTAAGGAGCATTTTACTTCCAACTATGAGGTGGATTTTAGAATAAGTGCCATATGGTGCTAAGAACAATGCATATTCTGTTGATTTTGGGTAGAGAGTTCTGTAGACATCTACTGAGTCCACTTCATCCAGAGCTGAGTTCAAGATCTGAATATCTTTGTTAATTTTCTGTCTCGTTGATCTGACTAATACTAACAGTGGGGTGTTAAAGACTCCCACTATTATTGTGCGGGAGTCTAAGTCTCTTTGTAGGTCTCTAAGAACTTGTTTTATGAATCTGGGTGTTCCTGTATTGGGTGCATATATATTTAGAATAATTAGCTTTTCTTGTTGAATTGTTCCCTTTACCATTATATAATGCCCTTCTTTGTCTTTTTTGATCTTTGTTGGTTTAAAGTCTGTTTTATAAGAGACTAGGATTGCCACTCCTGCTTTTTTCTTTGCTTTCTAAGGCAATTGCATTCAGGACATAGGCATGGGCAAATAATTCATGACAAAAATGCCAAAAGCAATTGCAACAAAAGCCAAAATTGACAAATGGGGTCTCATTAAACTAAAGAGCTTCTGCACAGCAAAAGAAACTATCCTCAGAGTTCACAGGCAACCTACAGAATGGGAGAAAATTTTTGAAATTTAGCCATCTGACAAAGGTCTGATATCCAAAATTTACAAGGAACTTCAACATATTTATAAGAAAAAAACAAGCAACCCCATCAAAACTGGGCAAAGAATATGAACAGACACTTCTCAAAACAAGACATTTACGTGGCCAACAAACATGAAAAAAAGATCAACATGACTAATCATCAGAGAAATGCAAATCAAAACCACAATGAGATACCATCTCACACCAGTCAGAATGGATTATTAAAAATTCCAGAAACAACAGATTCTGATGAGGCTGTGGAGAAATAGGAGTGCTTTTACACTGTTGGTGGGAATGTAAATTAGTTCAACCATTGTGGAAGACAGTATGGCAATTCCTCAAGAATCTAGAACCAGAAATAACATTTGTTCCAGCAATCCCATTACTGGGTATACACCCAAAGGAATATAAATCATTCTACTATAAAGATTCATGCACATGTATGTTTATTGCAGCACTATTTACAATAGCAAAGACATGGAACCTACCCAAATGCCCATCAATGATAGACTGGATAAAGAAAATGTGGCACAAATACACCATGGAATACTATGCAGCCACAAAAAGAAATGAGATCATGTCCTTTGTAGGGACATGGATGAAGCTGGAAGCCATCATCCTCAGCAAACTAACACAGGAACAGCAAACAAAACACCGCATGTTCTCATTCATAAGTGGGAGTTAAACAATGAGAACACATGGACGCAAGGAGAGGAACAACACACACCGGGGCTTGTTGGGAGTGGGGGTTGAGGGGCAGGAACTTAGAGGACAGATCAATAGGTTCAGCAAACCACCATGGCACACGTATACCTATGTAACAAACCTGCGTGTTCTGCACATGTATCCCATTTTTTTAAAAGAAGATCTATAAAAAAGGATAGTATCATCTGAAAAATTTAGTTACAAAATTCTTGTAGAAAATTTATATGTACACACACACACACACCCCATATATATACACTACACAGATATTAGCATTATGATAATTTAATATAAATCACAGTATTTAAGAACAGATATGGATAGTTTCGATATGACCTTGGGCAATAGGCATTAGGAATTCAAGGAGAGTTCTTCTTCTGGTGTTTCTAAATCCTTTGTCTAATGAGTCTACCAACAGAGCCATTTATTTACAGGGAATTAAATGGAAACTGCTAAAGCACTCCTGATAATCTCCACCTGCTGTCCTATTATTAAAGAGTCTTGCAGTACAGTGAAGTAGACAAACACACTCATCTTACCTATTTTATTTCTAGTATAACCTCGTGGACTAGTGATAAGTTTGCAGTCATTTAAGAAGCTTTATGTAGCATGAAATACCAAAGAAGGGTGAAATCTGAATCATTATAAACCAAACCACAATATAGAGGTGAAAAGTACCATGAGTCTTAACAGCTTTATTGTAAGAGCCCATTCAAACATTAGCATTTTCACAGTGCCAGGTGAATCCATCGGCAGGATACTGAAGCATGCTGTCTGGTGCCTGCAGTTTGAGAACTGCTCATTATTAACTGGGTCATGATTCAGGACAGCACCCCAGATGCACCACTTCCAGCTTGTGCTAAATGAAGACTAGCCTCATTACCACGCCTGTCTCCTATGCACCCTCTCACTTACTTACCAAAGCATCATTTTTACCATCATTTCCATCCATGTCCCTCATCTGATGCCTATTTTGGACCTTATTTACTTTTGAAGTATACTCTAGATGTCCACTTAATCAGATTCTACCTGAATAGAAATGTTAGGGGCAGAAATGAAAGGACATTCATACTAATTAATTCACAGCTTAGCACTATTCGTACTGCAAGGCTTTAGAAAGGGTTTCCAGACATGGCAAATCGTATCTTCCTACTTCTCTTAAAGTGAAGAAAAACGCAGCTCCTCCTGGAGAACAGTGGCAAAAATGTAATGCTTGTGGAGCCAGGCTATGTCCTTTCTTAAAAACAAGTTGACTTTAATTTCACCTGGGTTGGACATGCTGATTAACAGAAGCAGTAACAAGACCAGGGCCTTACAATGTTTTTCAGACCCTACTATCTGCAGAGGGAATCAAGAAGAACCTTTTCTTACTAGGCTATCAAATAGAGATTGACTTTGTGAAAGTTTTCTTTTCTAGTCCAGGCAGATGAATGAGAGTGAAAAATATGAGGGTGATGAGAAGTGGTTTGTCTCCCCATCCCTGATACCCTCTAGAAATCTGCAAGGTGGACCCTTGTGTTCAAATGTGGTTCATTAACAAATAAACTTGTATTCTAAGAACATTGCTCTAATTCATTTCTACTTTGCTTTACAAGTTAAGCTTGTGAACAGGATAGCCTCGGGCTATCCTGTTTCATGACTTCTCTGAATCCACAGGGAGCTTCTCCACTTAGAAATCAAATTTTTGAGGCCAGGTGCGGTGGCTCACGCCTGTAATCCCAGCACTTTGGGAGGCTGGGGCAAGTGGTATCACAAGGTCAGGAGTTCGAGACCAGCCTGACCAACATGGTGAAACCCTGTCTCTACTAAAAATGCAAAAATCAGCCAGGCATGGTGGTGTGTGCCTGTAATCCCAACTACTCAGGAGGCTGAGGCAAGAGAATTGCTTGAACCTGGGAGGCGGAGCTTGCAGCAAGCTGAGATAGCACCACTGCACTCCAGGCTGGGCAACAGAGCAAGACTCCATCTCAAAAAAATAAATAAAAAATCAAATTTTTGGCCAGCCACAGTGGCTCATGCCTGCTATTACAGCTCTTTGGAAGGTTGAGGTGGGAGGATTGCTTGAGGCCAGGAGTTCAAGACCAGCCTGGGCAACATAGCAGGACCTCATGTCTACTGAAAAATACAAAAAGTAGCCAGTCATGGTGGTATGTGTCTGTACTCTGAGCTACTCTAGAGGCTGAAGCAGGAAGATCACTTGAGAGGTTGAGGCTTCAGTGAGCCAAGATGGTGCCACTGAACTCCAATCTTGGCAACAGAGCAAGGCCTTGTCTCAAAAACCAAACCAAACAAAACAGAAAAAACAAAGAAAGGAAACCAAATTTTTGTCATGATCTCTGGTGGAAGAAAACTTAATAAGCTTTTATCCTACCCTCAACATATTCCTTAAAAGACACGTAGTTTATTCTTTCTGGTAGTTCTATTTGTTATAATGCTGCGTAATTTATAGCTGAAGACCACGTTTACAAATTTGTGTATCATCATACACATCTCTTATTTCTAAAACAAATTAAAAGTCAAACGTTACTTTGAGGACATCTTAAATTTTTGAGGGTATTAATTTGACTTTTGGTGACTGAGGCTTATCGCTAGTAGAATCCTTCACAAGAAATCATTAATTTACCTTATCTGATTTTTCTTTTAATATAAAGGGAAAATGGTCTGGTAATATAAAGGGATCTCCTGAAAGCAATGTGTGAAGGGGAGGGAAGTAGGGTAAAGCACTCAATAAGTCAGTGTCTGGGTTCTTACAGGACAAAATTCAAATCTCATCTCTGCCACTTACTAGCTACCTAACCTTAGGCAAGTTCCTAAACCTTGGTAATTTTCTATTGTTATTCTGTTCGATGGAAATACGAATAGCACCTCCCTTAGAGTCCACTGTGAGATTAACGAAGTCATGCATTTAAATCACTTACCATAATGCCAGCACATTGTAAGAACACAAAGAATTACAGTGATAGCAGTGTCAATATCAATATTCTTGTGTTCCTTGGTTAAAACTCTGATATGGGTACTATCTCTAAATCGCTTCTGTGTTTTCCTCGTAGCACCCAAAGAAAAATAAACTTCCAGAAGATCTTTCTCACATACATGTCTGAAGAGTCATCGTATTTAGTACCTCCCTTCGTTGTACACACCAAACGGCATATTCTTTGGGTGATAACAGCTTGCTATGTGGGATTTGGGTCTCTTTTTGCCTTAGATGTTGGTCTGATACTAGCACCACCCCCCAATAGCCGGGCTCCTGGTGGAGGTAGTGGGTGGAGCTAGCGAGACATCTAGTACGGGGCTCACAGGTAACAGAACTCTGATCAGATCCGCCCCGGCTCCCACACAGATATAAGGTTGCCTGCCTGCCTGCCTGCACAGAAATGACGAAGGACAAAAACAGCCCAGGGTAGGTGGGATCTATCAGCCTCCATCTGTTGTTACTTCCTGTGTTATGAAGAAAACGTTTCCTAATTCCATTATAAAATAGCTCTCTGATTTCTGTGCAAGTGAGAAATCAAATCTTTGTGTTTATGGGACCAAACAGATGGATTTCTGTTGCCATTTGGTTCCTGGCGAAGTGGGTCCGTGAACAAGGCAGACTGCCAAAGACATAGGTACTAAAGAAAGGGAAAACCCTTCTGATATGTTTGCTGTGCGGTATTCATTGCATACGATCCATTTCAAAGTCATAGTTATTCGTATTTTCAAATGCTGTTTTTACTGATTTCAACTTGGCACCACCTATCATTTATGACCACAGTTTTATTGTTTGGTTTAAGCGGTTTTAAATGGCATAGGGAGACAATCATAATTTGTATTCTCAATTAAAATATATTAAGCACTTATATATTTTAGTATGTTGTATTCAGCTTAAATATATTATTTAAAATAATCTAAAATTACTTGAAAAAAACAGAATCATGAAAAACGTTGTCTACATTATTCTGTGAATAATAGTTTCAACCACTTAATATTTTAAACTAATAATACCATAGGTCTAACAACAAAAAATAATTATTGGAAATTCTTGCTTTTCAGTTGTTACCGGCATAGACTTCATTACAGGGATAGGCCTCACTGGCCTTGGTAGATGACCAGGTGCTCTTTTTAGAACATCAGTTAAAACAAAAGTGCAGAAATCTCCTGCTCCCAGAAGCAACTACCTTTACTCATTAATTCTCATTATTCCTGACTGTAAGAATGCATTTTCTTTTTCATTATTTCTGTCAGACATAGATAACATCATTGATATTGTTAACATCATTTAAATTTCAAGATTATGTTATGCTCTTATATAATTAAAGCTATTTTGTTCTCTGGTATGAAGTTTATAGGTGGGCAGGTGAGAAAAACACTATGTTTGAAAGTTGAGTACTTAACCAGATTACTTAATTAGCACCCTCTTCTGCCTGGCTTGACATTTATAGCTGATCATGAATTTGCATCTTGGAAGCCAGAAAACAACAATTATCTGGAAACTTAATTTAACAAATATAAATTTTGCCTGACATATTTTAGGGGTTGAAATTGCCTTGTTAAGAATTAATCTGCCTTAGCTGATGTTACCCCTCTGCTCACTTTTGACTCTTCGTTTAATTTTAAGAAAAAATCTTGCAGTTCTTCTTGCCTCTCTTCCATCAATATTTAAACAAGGAAAGCCATCCATAGCTCTGAGCCAAATGCAGCTAGCTACATAGAATATGGTTTAGTCACAAAACCAATAGAGTTACCAGAAACCTTAGCAAGTTATTTCTCGAGAAGTAGTCCCAGATACAACACCACTTCTACTCAAAGCCAAAGCTATTGTTGAATGTAGGCTACACCCTATTCTGTATGCTTTGCCTGTATTAATGGCATCATCACAACCACTCCTGCAAAGTTTGTATTGTTATAGTTCCCATCGTAACTGGTAGCATACTGAGGTAAGAAAAGAGAAAGCAAATTATCCAGGTCAACCAGCTAGTAAATGATGATGGTAGAGTCCACAGACGCTTGGTAATAGATTTCTTAAAAGTTAAATCCAATCCCAAATTTCTTGTTTAAAATTCCTTTTACATTTCCTTCATTAGATGTTCACATTACAAAATATGTGCATATTAATACAAATAAAAGAAAATCTTAATGATGCCACATTAAGAGGATTTGTTTTACTTTTTTTTCTTTTAATTTTTTTTTTTGCTGTCCCTTGGAGTCAGTAGGGGCCACATCCCCTTTCTAATCCTACTCTCTGGGCATGGAGAGCACGTTCACATTTTTCTTCATGCTTATCACGTGTATGCTCTCTCACAGGCATGCACACTTTTAAACAAAAATAAAAATATAAACATTACTCTGAAACTTGATATTTCATCAAGTCGTATATCATAGTGCTTACTCCAGGCCAATAGAGTTGAAGCTGAGCTTTGCATTGGTGCATAATTTTCATGTGATGAATGAACCATAATTTATTCATGCAATGATGGATGTTCAAATAAGAGAGTGGTCGATTCCCTGAGTGTTTTAAATAGACACCTGACAGAAACAGTGAAATGAGCCAGGTGCTTTTACCAAAGCTAAGGTCTGATTATGAAGACGTTCCTCATAACACTGCAATTGCTTAGTGATTAAAAGATCAAAATTATGCCTGGCTACCTCCCAAGTACACATTTCCTAAATCACTCCATATCCCCTGAAAGAATGTGGTGAATCTTTTCATGTTTGTCCGTGTAGTGTTTTCAGTTTAGATTCTTTGTAGCAAAGTGGAAGGAATTTGGTACATTTAATATTAAATTTTGTTGTTGGAAGGGGAAAAAAACACTAAATTATTGCTGTTCTAAATTATGGTTTGAAAAGGAAAAGCAAAAGCAATCAAAATAAGAAGCAGGAAAAGAGAGGCAGCTCTGACATCAACACATCACCTAGGACGTTCTCCCTAAGAGTCTGCTCTTCTTGGCTGATGCAGCAGCAGTGCACCATCCACAACAAACTGCCAGTCCCAAACTTCTTGTAGTGCCAACTAGCATTCCAAGTAAAACAGAGCAGACGTTTTCAAGCCACTTAAGTATCTCTTGAGCATAGGAGTATGATTCCTTAAATGCTCTTATATTTTCATTTTATAGAGCTCTGAAAGAGTGTTTTGTTTGTTTGTTTCTTTAGTTTTAGTTTTAAGGCAAAGCAAAGTTTTGACACCGATTGATAATTTGCCTGTGCACCTCAGAAAAGTAATTCCTAATTTTCTTATTTCTTAAGAACAAACAGCTTATCTACTCATTTCCCTAACTTTTCTTGCATCTAGAACTGAAGCAAATTTGCTAATCTGGTAGTATTCTGTAAAGCTGCAAACTGTGATATTCAGTGAAATTCTCACTGCAAATTGGGAACCGAGAAAGGATATAACACATTCTTTGCACTCCTATAGAACTTTTCAAGGCTAGAGATGTTGAGCCTGACTCTCTTCACAGCTCCAGTGTCTGAAACAAATATTCTAATGTCTAAAGGAAATTGTGCTCATTCCCTCAGGGTTTAGTGTAAAACAATATGCTCTTGAGGTGAGGACAAGAAGGCAGTCACCTGAGCATGTGAGTTTTCATGTTGATACTCTGAACGTTCCTTTCTAGACTACCTGGAATCAAGGGCCACATCTGAGTGTGTGATATTTGCAAACAGTTTGGCTTATTATCATTGCAATTAGAAATCTTACAAGCATATATACTGGCTCTTATATATGTTTTATTTATACAGATGAATTCTGCCCATTTAGAAACAAAATAGTTATCTGTAGAATACATTATAGTTTTCATTCTCATACATGGATCAGAATAGAGTTAAGGATGTGTTCTTTTAGCTTTGCCATTTTAAGCAATTTTGTATGCACATAATCATACACTTGAAAGTCAGTTCAGTTTCAATTTATGTAACGATTGTTTTAATTCAGAAAACAGGAAATTTTCTTTTTTTCTTTCAAATATTAGTTTTGATTATGCTGAAGTATGCTGGTTGAAAACATTATGATTTTAAAATAGCACAGAGACAGAGGCATTACGTCACTTGATATAGTATAAAATTTCGATTGTTTTCTAGAAACACTCGTCTCTGTTGAGATTAGCAATAGAAGTTTTAAGTATTGTGCATGTATTTCCAATTTGGTTCAACATACATTTCTTTAGCTTTTACTTTTTGCATGTCCCTTGGCTTTTTAAAAATAAGAATGTTCAAAAGTGAATAAAACATGATTCCTGCTCTCCAGAATTTTACAGGTTAGTGGTGAGACTGAGAGGTACACGCTGAAAAACAAATATGATGTAACAGCAGGAAGGCTGCTACTACTGCTCAAACAGTAGGAAGTTAAAAACATGAGAACGTGAGATGATTTGGGGAATGGGGGCATATTTGACTAAATGTCCACTGTGTGCTAAGTTTGGGGTTCCATAGGCTAGCCGACATATTGTATGCGGGACACATGGACCATAGTCTAGCTCCTAACTCCATCTGCATTTGGTTTCTGTCTGGTAAGCTCATGTGTAATTACAGACTCAGAACAAAGAAGTGGTTAATTCTTCAGTGGTACATTAAATATGATACAAGATGGATACTGAACTCCACAAATATCCAAAAGAGAAACGTGATATTAGCTGAATTTTTTATTCCATTGCATTTTCTTAAATCTGTGAAATCCATGTAAGTCTGAACTTAAAGACAGCACTATCTTTTAATTTAACCTATAAAAATTTCAGCAAACCAAAATGTTTGTTAAAATAACCATTAACCACATATATATTCCAAATATTCATATATAATATTAAAATTCTTTAAAAATATTCATGGCTTAGGAAATAGAGTAAGTTTATTAACAGGAAAATTGTTATCATTTCTTGTTATCTTTACCAAAAAGTAACAATCACCACTAACAACACTGTATCTATGGATACCTTTTCTTTCTGTTACATCAAAGTGCCTCATGGAATAATTCTGAAAATAGGGCCACCCATTCTACTTGATATTGGACTTTTAAAGAAACAAAAGTTTAACTTGGTCACCAATTTACTGCTCCTGGAATTGTACTTTGTGAGAACATTTCAAATTAATTGCATCTTTAAACTAGGGTCACATTTGAAATCTCATCCTTTGCTTTTGTTGTTTATTTTGAAACTCGTTGAAAATTCTTTCCAGGATTGTTTCTATGTGGAATCCAATTTAGAGTACATTTTAAGGGCCTTTTTAAGTAACATAAAATGAAATGTAGGCAATCCTTTAGTGGGTCTGTCGTATATTAGGACTAAATTGAAACATTTTAAAAGATGTAAGACCTTTTGGATTATCTGCCCCAAACCTCTCCCGCTATTGACAGGCATCTTGTACTAAGCCATAGCCATATATTGAAAATTGCCCCAAATGTGCTCTGCTCTTTCTCACCTCCTTGTTTTTGCACAAGCTTACCTCTGCCCAGAATGCCCTTTCTTGCATTGTCCAAGAATGTCCAATGACTTCTTTGTACTACTTCCTCAAGTGCCTGGTCAGATGTGACTGCCTCTTGGAGATCTTTTCCATCTCCAGTGGTGCTGTGCACTTTGAACTCACCCAGTTAGTTTTACTGCACATAAGCACATTGGTGTCATCACATCACCCATGGATCTCTTTCTCTCCCTCACCTGGGAAGACTCTTTTCTTTGTATTCCCTGGGCTTAGCATGGTGCCTTGCCCTAAGTGTTGGGCTAACCAAAGGTAAAGTATATGGACCACTTTGAAAATGAAAAGTATGTTTGATGATAGAATAGCTCTCAAATGCTTTAGTGTATTTCCATCAATGTGAAGGCAGTTGAAATTGTCTGCTGGATTTCTTTGATCATGAACTATGAGCAGTAGGAATCATGTTGATTAAATTCTCTTTTTTCTTTCTCTGCCTGTGACCATGCCTTAATTCAGGCCCTCATTATATCTCACACAAACTATTGCAAGACTTTTCTAACTATTCCTCCTACCACCAGTTCCTTGTCCTGCCTTCTCTCCCGTATGCCCCCGCTAGAGCTAACTTCCCTCAAAATGTATCTGATCACATCACTCCTGTTCTTAAACTCTCACAGTGGTATCCAATTATAATACATAGTCCAGGCTTTTCAGCCATAATTCAGGACCTGAGCCTGTAAGCATTGTAAGATCTGACACATTGTCATGTTTTGCCCACCATTACCCCCCAGCATCTGGCATAGTAGTTGGCATAGCCTAGGTGCACAATGCACATGGGCTGAATAGCCCATTTCATCAAATCTAAGACAGTGGTGATCAGAAAACACACCATTATTTTATGTTCTGCTAAGAAAAAAAAATCTGCCAATTAAACTAAGGCACAATACATTCTTATTCTTTGAATTTTTATTTTATTCTTATTGAAAATCATTTTATATTTCAGGAAAAAAGATTTTATTATATGTCACTCTAATGCATAAATAAAAGGGAAACATAAGAAAAAATATATTGGTTAAGGTAATTATTACAACCTTACGTTTTAAGTTTGACCTTTATGAATCTCTTTCTACCTGAAAATCATTGATATTTGTGTTTCTCAACACAGCATTCTCCATTTCATCAGGAGTGTTAGAGTTGAAGCATTTCTTAAAAGAGTCATTTTAGGTGGGCAGGTTGCCTGAGCTCAGGAATTCAAGACCAGCCTGGGCAACGTGGTGAAACCCCATCTCTACTAAAATACAAAAAATTAGCCGGGCATGGTGGCATGCATCTGTAGTCCCAGCTACTCAGGAGGCCGAGACAGGAGAATCGCTTGAAGCCAGCAAGGGGAAGTTGCAGTGAGCCAAGATGACGCCACTGCACTCCAGCCTAGGAGACAGAGTGAGACTCTGTCTCAAAAAAAAAAAAAAAAATTGTGTGTGTGTGTGTGTGTGTGTATGTATGTGTGTGTGTGTGTGTATATATAAATAAATAAAATGAAAAAGAGTCATTTTATTTCAAGTTGCTGACACCTACTTTGCGAGTTTTGATGTCCATGTACAAGTAGTGACATCATCAAAACTGCTACCCACCCAATGGCATCTTCATTTCGGAGGTGTTAAAATGTTAAAAAATAATAATAACTAAAGTCCACCTCAGAATTGATGAAATTAATTATCTCATTCATGGAATGAATATATGCTATTTTTAGTCTGCCCCCAACATACTCTTCCAGTTTCCTCTTTCCACTACTCAATCCCTCACACTTTTACTCCAAACTATGAGATTTTGTGAACTGGGGCAGATGCTTTTTTGACTCTGTGTTGTTGCATTCATTCCAATGTAATTGCCTTTCTTACTTCCCCAGATGGATGGGGTCTCTTCTGCCTTGCCACCCTCTGAGCATTTTGTGTATGCTTATTTGAATACTTCTCACAATTTTTAGTAATTGCATGTTGAAAGATAAGAACTAACACTATAGTACTTTTATCCGTACCCTTGCTGCTTGCACACAGCTATTATTTGATAAAACTTGATTAAATATAGTTTGATATATTTCCTTCCTTTTATTTGCTTATGGAGTGATTTAGAGTTCCAGAGCTGTCCAGGGAGAACTTCTGATACTATTGCTTTTGTATGACTTGGTGCCCTTGGTCAAGCATCATTTAACAAAGGATTTGTTGTTTTGAGTTTGTCAGAATATTTAAGTTTTGTGTTGGCCAAGGCCCATGTTTTACAAAACAAACAAATAAAAAACTCAATAACCCAATATTTTTGTGCATTTCATCAGGATTGAACAATCATTTGTTAAACGATAATTTACATCTTCACAATTTTTACACTAAAATCAACCCAGAGACCAGAACCTAAATAAGAAAACTAAAAGCAATTATAGAACTTTCAGGAGCAAGTGTAAAGTTTCAGTTGAAATACTGTCTGTTGATAAAAACATTAGTCAAGGTCAAATGCATGTCCTTTAAAACTGTCTTCTCATTTCATTACTGAGTGTTTAAGAGTCTGTGTCTGAATTCCTAATGTTAGTCATGAGTCATTCTATTTATAGGTGATAATATAATTCTCAAAAAGATGCCAACCAAGGAACAGGTGATGACCCTCTAGAGCAGTGCTGCTGAAAATATTGTCTGGTCCGATCAGTCACCTGGGATACTGGACAGAAATGCAGCTTCCTGGGGTCAGACTCATACCTTTGGACTCTTTTGACTCCCAGGATTCTGAGCAATTCTTAAAGAAAAGGAAGTTTGGAAGTTTGTGTTTTTAGATTATGATCCATTGAATCCCAGTACTATGAAAGATATATTTAGTGTTTTCCAAATGGACCTAGATTAATACCAACATTCCAACAGAGCTCTTGCTTCTTGGCTGTACAATTCAATGCTGTTTAGTCACGTAATTCAAAAACTAAAAAATATTTTCTATAACATTTTATGACTAGTTTTCACCATTAATTGCTATAAACTTAATGACATTTTACTTCAATCTATACAGGAAGTTAATAACTTTTCCTATGAATAGATAGAAGAAAGAAATAAAAATAGATCATTTTGTATTGTATGCTTTCCAGCGGAAATGATCTATGATATAGAATTAAATAAAGAACTTCTTAAAACAATTCTGAGTCACTGCAAGCACTCAGAGAGATGTGAGTCATCATAGGTCACCCAGAGGATGAAGATGTAGCTAGGAATAGAACGAAGATACTGTCTTTCTGTCCCATACTCACTTTCCTGCTTCCTCCGACAATTCAAATTCATTCATCGAGTCATATGACTGTATCATAGTGTTGTTGTTTCCTGTATAGGTTTTTATTAAGGATTTTCTGGGCTTCTAGCATGTTCAACAGAAGCAGAATTAACATTATTTATCTTAAAAAATCATTGGATTATTTATGAAATAAACACAAAACTTGTAAAAATGGTCAAATAATGGAATTTGATTCATCTAGCACCACTGTCTTATTTTTATTGATAAAATAAATATGTTGGAAATTATTTAATGCCATCAATGTAATTTGAAGAAGAAACAAATGGAATCTGTCTTGATGAGCAGCTATTGTGGGTTTCTTTTCTCCATATCACGATTTCACCTACATGTTTTCTTTGCAGCTTGCATAGCCTATAGAATATCCATCCCTGATAACATAACAATACATTGGCAGCTATTTGATTACCTTTTGAGCCTTGTTAATTCCTCTGCCCAGCTGTTCTTTGAACTGGTCATGAAATTAAGCATCAAGTCCCATGTCAACCAAAGGAATGAGAGATGAATGGAGACTCAGGAATCCAGAAGACCAAATAAAGAAACGTGTGTGCATGTGTTTGTGTGTGTGGTATGTGTGTGTGTTCTTCCTGTAAATTCCAGTTGCATGTATTATATGCATTGTACATAAAAACACATCATCAAATTGACCTTTAATTAAGTGGCTAAGACATCTGAGTGGCATTATTTTAGACAGTATTTTCAGTAGTTCTCCACTTCTTAAGCTAGAATTTATTAATTGAATGCCTACTTATCTGTTAAAGACATTTGATAAATACCTCCAATGTGCCAGTCATTGTGCCAATCACTGTGCCAGGCACTGGGATTCACTGTTGTGCAAAATAATTACTTTGGATTAGGTCACCTTTTATTAAAAGATTAATGCTGTTGTCCCAGAAGTGGGTTAGTTAGTTGTCTTGGGATAGGTTCCTGATAAAAGGATGAATTTTGTCCCTTTCCCTGCCCTGTTTTCTTTACCTTCTACCTTCTGCCATGGGATGATGCAGCAGGAAGGCCCTCACAAGATGCTGGCACCTTGATATTGGACTTTCTAGTCTCTAGAACTTTGAGAAATAAATATTTCCTCTTTAAATTACCCAGGCTGTGTTATTCTGTTATAGCAACAAAAGCCAGACTAAGACAGAAAATTGGTACTAAGAGGTGGGGCTGTGCCATAATAGCTACCTGAAAATGTTTAGGCCGCTTTGGAACTGTGTAACCAATAGAGGCTGGAAGAATTCAGAGGAGCAGGCTAGAAAAGGCTAGATTACTGTAAATGGAGCGTTAAGGACAATTCTGATGAAGGCACAGAAGACAAGAGCTGTAGGAAAAGCCAAAAATCTTCTTAGGGATTATTTAAGTGGTTGGTATCATAATGTCGGTAGAAATATAGACAGTAAATGCCATTCTGATGAGCTCTCAATTAGAAATGCAGAACAGGGTATTGGGAACTGAAGGAAAGGCCATCCTTCTACAATATGGCAAAGAAGTTGGCTGAATTGTGTCCATGCCTGAGGACTTTATGGAAGACAGAACTGAAGAGCAATAAACTAGGATATCTGGTGGAAGAAAATTTTTAAGTAAAATGTGACAGAGCTGTGTAGCTGCTTATAACTAGTTATAGTAAAATGCAAGTGGAGAGAAATGATTTAAGGACTGAGTTTATAGCTAAAAATAGGAAGAAGAGAAATATTTGGAAAACTCTCAGACTGGCCACATAAAGAATAAAAAAGCATGTTCGGGAGAGAATTCTAAGGGTCTGACCAAGCAACTGTTTACTAAAGAGATTAATATGGATAGAAGGAAGCCAAATTCTATTTATCAGGATAATGGGTGAATGACCCCAAAGGCATCTCAAAGATTTTCCTCAAGCTAGGAACTTGAGGGCCAGATTTCCAGAGAACTTCTCTTAAAAGCTCAGTATTTGCTGCCCAGGTCTGCCATGGGACTCTGTTCCCTGCATTTTGATGCAGTGCTCTTTGGTTGCCCCAACTGTGGCTCAGTTGGGCCCAGGTGTGGCTCAACCTGCTGCTCTGGAAGGTAGAAGCTGTAAACCATGGTGGGTGTCCACATGGTGCTAATTCTACAGACATGAAGAATACAAGAGCTGTGGAAGTATGGCTTCCTCCACCAAGATTTCAAGGACTGTTATGGATAGCCTGGGGGCCCAGGAAGAGATTTCTCACAGGCATAGAGTTATTGCCGAGAGCCCCCGCTAAAGCAATACCTAGTGAAGCTGTGAGAGTGGGGCTACTTCCAGGATCTCAGAACTATAGAGCTACTAGCTTGCAGCATCAGCCTGGAAGAACTGGAGGCATGAGACTCTAACCCAGGAGAGCTGCTTGGTGGACTGAGCCCAGCAATCCCACAGGGCGGGACTGCCTGAGGCCTTGGGAGCCCGATGCCTGCCTCAGTATGCCCAGGTTAATTCTGGAACTATCAGGCAATGTTGTTTTCCCTGTTAGGTTTTGGACTTACTTGGGACCAGTTAGCCCTTTCTTCTTGCCTATTCCTCCCTTTTAAAATGAGAATGTATACCCTATACCTGTCCTACCATTGTTTTTAGGAAGCATGTAATTTGCTGACTTCACAGGCTCATTGCTAGAGAGAAATTTATCTCAGGATGAATTATGCCTTGAGTCTCCCATATCTGATATAGATGAGACTCTGGACTTTGGACTTTTGAGTTGATGCTGGAATGCGTTAAGACTTTTGGGACTGTTGGGATGGAATGAATATATTTTGCATTGTTAGAAGGACATCAATTTGGGGGCCTGGGGTAGGATTCTGTGGTTTGAACATACCCTCAAAGTTCATGTGTTGGAAACTTAATCCCCAAGGCAACAGTGTTGGAAGATAGGGCCTGGTAAGAGGTGGTTGCATCATCTCTTATTAAAGAATTAATGCTCTTACTGGGGAGTGGGCTAGTTATTGCGGTATTGGGTGCCTGATGAAAGGGTGAATTTGGCCCCCTTCCTTGCCCTCTCTTATGTTCTCTTCCCCTTCTGCTTTCTGCCATGGCCATGGTATGACACAGTAAGAAGGCCCTCATATGATGCTGGCCCTGTGATACTGGACTTCCCAGCCTCCAGAACTGTGAGGAATAAGCTAATTTTCTGTATTAAATGTCCACTCTGTATTGTTCCATTATAGCAATACAAAGCAGGCTAAGACAAGCACATTACTTTATACATAAGGCTAGCATACTCTTATCTGAAAAAAAAATAATTACTTCCTTCTAACTATCTAGCTTCTGGCACAGGTTAGGAATAATCTTCTCTCTTCCTGTCCCCATCTACAATAAGCTAACCATTATCTGTTCTACACAGGAGCTCTTCATTAGAAGGAAGGCAGTCCCAAATCTTAAAAAGCCCAGGACATAGTATGTCTGTTGTCCATTTTGCTTAATGTGTCTGTCATGATACAGCCTCATTTATAAATTTCTGGTGTTTCCTATTGCATCAACTGCCACACTGTGCTTCTTCACTAATTTCGTAAAAGACACTCCTTGTACTAAAGGCTGTCAGAAAGATAATACATGGGTAACCCCCATTTTTCATCAGGTGCCACAAGCCAGCATATGCTACAATCAAGGGGAGATGGAGCATCCATACATTTCTCTTCCTCTGGCTGTAGAGTTGACTGCTGACTGTCAAGTCCTCACAGTCGCTTATTGATTAATTCATTTACTTGTTTTAAAATAAAATGTTTACTGAGTGCCTGCTTTGTGGAAGCACTGTGCTAGGTACAAGAGATGCAATAGTTGACCAGGCAGAGATGGTCCTAGCCTTAGGAATTTCAGTTTATCACTTGCAACTCACCTTAAATTTACTTTTAACACCATTGCTCTCAGTCACTGACTTCTAAGTTGACAGTTACCCAAAGAATAGATTACCGAGAATCTCTTTAAACCTAGAAATATCTGTAAAGACTTTCATTACACCATCGGAGTCTGCCCTATCCATTAAAAGCTGCCATTGTCAGTTTCCACGCACAGGATTAAGTGCCTTCATCTTTTCATATATGAGAAACATGACTCGCAGTACCTTATATTCTGCTTCCAATTATCTGAGGACTGTACAGAAGACAATGAGGTGGATTCTAATGAGACATAAAGACCTGTGTTCTGTTTCCTACTATGCCATTGCTTGGTACTTTGAAAGTATTTGTACCAAGTAAAATGATAGGGTCACCTATAGCCTTGGTTTCAGAAGCAGCTCTAATGGTGGCTAGGGGCTTAAAAGTCTCTAAAAGTGACCGTGCCTCATGCCTGGGAAAAACCAGGTTCACTGCTGGTGAAACAATTTGTAGAATATTGTCATTTTATAGAAGTAAGTTAATAAGCATCCATCTGATGGTATGTTTCAAAAGTTCTGAGCATGTTCTCCTTAACATGTCTCATTAAGGAAAAGACTTTCTGTAAGGCAAAATCCTTCCCTGTACTGAGAATGTACTAGCCATGTACATTGGTCTAAGACAGATGACTGATGGATAAGCCAAAATCATAGACTAATATGAAAAGGATGTTTTACAGCTATTTTTATATATGTGTAATTACATGTAATTGGATGATATATTTCCAAATTATATATTAGTTATATATAAAGTGCAAGTAAGTTAATGGACATGTGTATATTAAATTAAAATCTATATTAGTTATATATTTTATATTTATATATTTAAGACATGAGGAGCTGAACAAGCAGATGTTTAGCCTGAAGGAAAGAACACTAAGGGGACATAATAGCAAAGCATTCGTATTTGTGAATCTGTTTATCCAAGAGCAGTTAGATTTGTCCTGTATGGCCTCAAAAGTAAATTAGAGCTAATGGTTTAAGACTATGGGAATGGATTTGAGCTCACTCTGAGGAAATTTTTCTCAAATTCAGATCTGGCTAGAGTAAGAATAGTCTCCCCTGAGAGATGGTGAGTTCTCTCTTTCCTTAGATGTACTTAAATATAAAAGAAGATTTCTAGAGGGGAATTGGCCAGGCTCAGTGGCTCATGCCTATAATCCCAGTGCTTTAGGAGGTCGGGGCAGGTGGATCACTTGAGGTCAGGGGTTTGAGACCAGCCTGGCCAACATGGTGAAGCCTTGTCTCTACAGAAATAAAAAAAATTAACTGGGCATGGTGGTGTGCACCTGTAATCCCAGCTATTCAGGAGGCTGAGGCAGGAGAATCACTTGAACCCAGGAGGTGAAGGTTGCAGTGAGCAGAGATCATGCCACTGCACTCCAGCCTGGGCAATAGAGCGACACTTTGTCTCCAAAATAAAAATAAATAAGTAAAATAATTTTGGAGAGGAATCGAGCATTGGGTATGTAATTTAAATACATGGCCTTTAAAACTATTTTAAGCCTGGAAATACAGGATTCCTGTTGATTCTCAGTTTCTTTATTTGTAAATTGACAATAATATTACCTGTCCTGTCACCTGCAGATTATTGTGCAGATGGGAACAGATAATATGCGCAGTGTCACAAAAATATAAGGAATGAGTATTTCTATTGCACCAAAGGAAATTACTCATTAATGAGTGTGAATCAGATGTGACTAATACCACAGGTTATCCATTATCATCTATAAGAAACATTCAAATTAAAACCCCTAAAGATGTTACATGAACTTGTGTTTTCGAAACTATGTTTAGAGAAAAGGACACTGACTCACTTTAAAGGGATTTGGATTACTAATGGATTTATTTCTATTTTGTATTTAATTTTAGTCAGTTGTATTAATGTCTTCTTTTTCTCATATGTTTAAGATGATGGGTGACCTTGCAGACTGGTTTTTGTTTGTTTGTTTGCCTGTTGGTCTGTTTTGTATGTCTTACATTAAAGCAATTATGGAAAAGGATAATAATCTGTCCCAGGAAATCCTACCTCTGCAAATAATTTAGTAGAATTAAAACCATTTAGAGAAATTAAGTTAGATTTCCCAGATTTATGTATTCACATTCCTACAATAGTTTTTATTAACCTTTAAAAGTTACAAGGTTTACCTGATTGTTATGCTTTAGGCAGCACACAGATGTATAAATGAGATATCATGTTGTTCCTCTTAATTGCTCTGTCTGCACTGAATGTGTAAGTTTGTTTTTTCACCTCTGTTTAAATCATTACCCATTCATATACTCTTCAATTCCTGAGTGCACTTTGGGAAAACACTTTGCTTCTCTGAATGAATAGCAAATGCAACACAAGACCTTGGATAAGCTATTTAAAAGTCAAATAAGAGCCGCTGAAGAATGAATCAGTCAGCAGAAACATTATCATGGTGAAAACATTTCCTACTCTTCTCAGCATCGTCATCTATTTTGTTTTCCTAAAACTAATTAATATATTCAAAAGTCAACAAAATTCCCCCTCTTAATAACGTGCAACAAACAGAAACATTTGCCAGAAAGCACTGCATCAGGAGTTAGAAGACCTGGTTCTGATAGTTGCTAATTTTGTGACCGTGGGAGATGCATTCACTTATCTGAACCACAATTTTTCTCATGTGTTCAAGGGAACAAATAATGATCAGCCCACCATATCTTGAGGAAGGATCAGTGGGGACAATATATATAAGTACACTTAAATTATTTCTGGGGGGGCGGAGCAAGATGGCCAAATAGGAAGAGCTCCACTCTTGAACTCCCAGCGCGAGCGACACAAAAGACCAGTGATTTCTGCATTTTCAACTAAGGTACTGGGGTCATCTCACTGGGGAGTGCCGGAAAATCGGTGCTGGTCAGCTGCTGCAGCCCGACCAGCGAGAGCTGAAGCAGGGCGAGGCATCGCCTCACCTGGGAAGCGCAAGGGGGAAGGGAATCCCTTTTCCTAGCCAGGGGAACTGAGACACACAACACCTGGAAAATCGGGTAATTCCCACCCCAATACTGCGCTTTAAGCAAACGGGCA
>NW_016808026.1:3260442-3321335 GCF_001698545.2 Rhinopithecus bieti
TGTAACAAACCTGCACGTTATGCACATGTACCCTAGAACTTAAAGTATAATAAAAAAATAAATAAATACATAAAAAAAAAGATCAGGAAAAAAAATTATTTCTGTATTTCAGTAGTAGTAAGTGAAACCACCTACATTCTTTCCAATAACAATATCTAACATTTTTATAATTCTTTGTTATCTATTATTTCTCATTGTTTATTATTTTCATTTTATAGGTGAGAGATCTGAGGTTCAGAGGGTTTAAAATGATCTGTTGATACCAGTAAATGTTTGACACATAAGTTACCTTCACTCTTTTGAATGAATACCTTTGGTGTTTTATATACTTTGGAGAAACAGAATAGCGAGTCAAGGAGAACACAGAAAGAATTGTGGGGAGAGAGGCTGGTTGTCATCCTTAATAAAGTTTGATGCTCTCCTTACTTAAATGACTCTTTCATGTGACCTTCAACTATAATAGTATTCTAAGTGGAGTTAGGAAGAGATTTAATTGGAGGGGGTTTATTGAATCCATTTTCAATGTAATACATAAACATTTAGTTTTTCTCAGTTAAGCCAGGTATCAGTTGAAGGTAGTATTTCTCAACATGTTAATAATTGTTCATGCCTCTCAAATAAGAAGAGTTCTTAGACATGTTTTTCGTAATCTCCGCATAATAAAATGTTAACACAAATATACTGCATGTCTGTTTATGTTCTTTGGTCCTTTGGAGTTCCTGAATCATTGTGCTAAGATTTTTTTCACCCCAAGACCTAATTTGGTATGATGAGAATACATGATGGAAGGCTGAGCAATGTATCTCTGCTTAGAGAAGTGGCAGTCTGTCTTGATTCAAATCCTAGTTTAGCCACTTACCTGCTATGTAACCTTGCCAAATTACATAAGTGATCTTTGTCTAAACGTGCCTATCTGTGAAGTAGGGATTGTAAGAGCAGCAGCATCATGTTGTTACTCATATAAAGTGCTTAGGACGACACTGGCATTTAGGAGCTCAATAAATGCTTTTTTGCTATATTATAGAATCCTGAATTAGAAATAGGAAAACCTGAGCTCTAAGCCTGACTTATCTGTGTAGCACAGACTCAATTATTGCTCAGAGCCTCAGTTTCTTCATAGATACACAGTTGATTTCACTCAAAACTACAGATCCTTCCAATTGCAGAATGTAGTTATACAGCTTCATCTATTTCTCTCTATAGTTAAGTGAACTTACCTATTTTTTTCTGTTACTTATTTACTAATTTTATTTTAGCCTATGAATTTCTAAAAATCTCTGATTATATTCTCATAGTTTTGTCTTATTGTAGCCTACTGACTTGAACCCAGAATCGTCATATAAAGGTACTGTATTCCACAAATATTTCCTTTGGAATAATAATAGCAGTTATGCTTTAAAAACATTTTCATGGCCAATATTGCACTAATCCTCAAAACATCTTGTGATGGAGATATTTTTATTCTTATTTTGTGATGAGAAAACTGATACCATAGTTAATTGAGTAAAGTCAAGCTATGAGGAAGAAAACCTAAGTTGTCTATTCCTAGACCGAAAATATTAATTAATTAGATATGTACATCTGTGAGAAGAGGCTTATTGCCTCCATGACAATTTTTTGGCATTAAAAAATGCAAAAATTGAAAAAAGACATAAAGAAGAAACTATTCACTTCCTGACTTCTATTATGGTAATTTTTTTTCTCTTCTTCCTTGAGTGCAGGCAGGAGATTTCGACATGACAAATGTCAGCCTATCACAGCTATCCTTAGGAGATATCCCCAGGTTGCTTGGCACTAGTGTAGTAGAAGTAGCGGTGAGAGCAACCCTTGGCAGTCAATCCATCTGCCTTTTCTGTTGTTGATTTCATAACTGTTGAGTGGCAGGTCTTGCTTATCCTGTAGCTGGAAGAAATGTTTTTTTTTTTTAAAGTTCATTTATTTGATGAGTATTTATTGAGCACGAAGCATATCTCAGGCTTCATTACACAATAACCGTGGATTGTCATCTCTTATCTGTTCGTTGTTCTGTATCACTGAGGATGGGCCTCTTCTTTGCTGTCACTACATCTATACTTATTCATTCATTCAATGAGCGTTTATTGAGTAGTTACTATATACTAGGTACTAGGGATAAAGTAGAAAGGAAAACAGTTTGATAAAAGTTCCTGCCCTCATTCCAGGAGGAAAGGGGAGATAAGCAAGACAGCTTAATATATAGAGTATGTTAAATAATTTTCAGTATTAAGGAGAAAATTAAAAGGGAAGGGGATATAAAATGTTGGGTGGGGTGACATTTTAAATGATTGGCCCTGGAAAGCCTCAGTTGAAGATGATTTGGGGTCAATACTGGAAAGAAGTGAGGGAGTTAGCTGTGGATGTCTGGGAGATGAGCATTCTCAATGGAAGGAAAGTAAGTACAAAGGCCTGAAGTGGAGGCATGCCTGATGTGCTCGAAGAACAATGAAGAGGACAATGTGATTGAAGTGGTGTTATCAAGGTGGCAGGAGGGGTGCAGGAGTAACAGGAGTTGAGGTCAGAGAGGCAATAAGAGGTCAAACCGTGTACAGCCTTGTAGTTCATTGCAGAGACTTTTGCTTTAACACTGATTGAGACGGGAAGCCACTAGAGGTACTGAACAGAAGAGTGATGTGATCAGATTTACATGTTAACAGGATCATTGTAGATGCTACTTTAAGAGTAGACTAAGGCAAAGCAGAGAGACCAGGTTTAGATGCTGTTGAGATGCTGTTGACTTGGTAAGAGATGCTGTTGACTTGGGCTAGAGTAGTGGTAATGGGAGGATGAGAAGTGGTCAAATTATTGATAAATTTTGAAAGTATACCCTGCAAGATTTGATGAGGGACCAGGTGTGGAGTGTAATAAAAAGAGAAAGAACAGGAATGATACCAGGGTTTTTGTTTTGAGTAGCTATAAGACTAGAGCTGTCATTAGCAATATGAGAAACATCATGACCTGTCAACATCCTTTCTGTTATATCACTAGATTAAGAGTGGATGACTTCACCAACTTGAACATAGTGGCAGGATACTGTTATAGTACTTTATCCAAGAGAGAATTTTGAGATTGGTTTCTACTCTAGAGTATTCCATGAATTAGCCATGTGATGTATGATTCAACCACTTACTGTAAGTCTCAAATTTATTTATTTGCAAACGAGACTGACTCAGACATTATCTTCTCTAAGAAGCCTTCTCTAATATCATTGTCCAAAGAGTATTCATCAGTGTCTCTACTGACCTACTTTTATACCTTGTATAAACTTCTAATAGTCCACATATTTTGTACTTGATATATCTATTTTCCTTACTATACCATCTGGTCCTCAATTGAGTCTTATAAATTTTTGCCTCCTGTGTACAGCAACACATGTTAGACACTTAAAATCTTACTTTACATGATTTCTGAATTTAATAAAAAGATGAACATTTGTCATTGTTTCATGAAATTCAGTGTTCATAGTATAATCTTAGAAAATATTATAGAAGTAGGAAGGAAATATTAGTATATTGTTTTGAAATATGGATTATACCACCCAGAGTCACTTTTTTTGTGGAGAGAGTGTGGCAGACAAGAGGGACTCCTTTTTCAATGTCAATTCTTTTATCCCTAATAGTTTACATTAAACTAGTGTAGTTTGATCATGCTCTTGATTATTCTTCAGAAGTTAAACATTTAAATTACATGGTTATCTTTCGATTTTTTGCTCTCATTTCAAGAATTTATGTTCTTATAAACTTAATTCATAAGAATGTAATGTATTTCCAATTCACTTACATTTATTGATGCCCCCCTAGAGGAAATACATTTTTATGATAAGTATAAATGTAGAAATAGAATAATGATGAAAGACTCAAGGCCTGCCACTAAGAAAATCTACAGTTTGCATCATATAATTTAGTTATACTAGAAAACACATACCACAGTGTTGCATCATGGAAGAACCTCAATAGATGTCATTTTTCTGTATACAGATGATATCCTCATAATGGATATTGAATACATGTAAATATATGCAAAATACAACCCTGATTAGGTATATTAAAATATAACTTATACTATTGATGGCTAATAGATATTTTTATTTGATATTGTACAGCTGATAAATGATGATAGTTACTGATTACTTACAACATACCTGATATAGTACTTGGTATTTTATATTTGCATCTTTATTTCACAACACTGTAAACTAAGGAATATCCTGTCCAATTTTTAGTTAAAGAAAGCTGCTGGTGATAATTTCAAGTTTTGAGCCCAAGTCTGTTCCCAAAGCCTGACGTTTTTTTCACTTCCAAACTACTTTCCAGAGCATTTCATTCACTGTTGAGAGATGAGATGACCAGGACTCCTCAGGGTCAGGTCAACACCAGCTGAAATCCACTCTTCACTTGCTTCCTTCATTCTGTCTAGTTTAGCAAACAACAAACAATTATTATCACATTCATGAAGAGTGGGCTTGTTTGTACTAGTATTTTCAGGGCTAGTCTTTGATGTAAGCTGTATTCTGTGACTATATTGACTGAACTTGAATACTTTCTAACAAATATAGTAGTGGGATTCATCGTGTTTCTTTTACCCTATTTGTAAGTTAGCCTGTCACTGCTTATTACTGGTGGCTTGGTAGGCAGCATGACCCTCAGCCTAAGTCCTTGCTTTTGGCCTCTATATCTCACAGGGATGATACTGATGGAAGCTATACTTACAAAAGAATATTGAGCTTTGGGAATCCACTCATTTTATAGTAAGCAGTAAGCAAACCTGCTCTTTGTCTTGAAGGGTGACATTATCTCATTAATCAAGATTGTTCATGGCAAATATACTCTGAGAAGTGGCCAGGGAAAGAAAAGCCAAGGCCTTACTTACATGCTTTGTACTCCCAATGAGATGTGTAGGAGCACAAGACATCCATGGAGGATATCTCTCCCAACTGGATTCTTGTATTTCTGAACTTCAAGCATCTAATCTTTCTTAGAGACAATGTTGACAGATTGGTAAAACCATAATTTCAAACATCCAAATAGTACAACTACCAATGGAAAACAATAACATTTTGCTAATTATTTCTTTGTGTTTAGATATTAATCCCAAATGGCCTGAGTAATTAAAATTTAGATTAGGTTAAAGTATGAGGGAAAAGTGTGTTTAGAGCTAAAAAGAGAGTGACAGAGATGGAGATGGATGGATAAATGTTTGATCCATTAGTCTGTGGTGGTAATGATTATGGGAATGAAATAGGAAGATAAGTAGCAATGTGTATTTATTCATTCTTTATCTGTTTAATGACAAATGTTTGTCCAATACTAGCCCCCATTCTAGGTCTTGGAGAGAACAGCCATGGACAAGACCAACAAGGTCTTCACCGTCAAGGAGCTTACATTTTAATGAGTATAGTAAGGAAACAAACATGCAAACAGTAAATAAGATCAGAAAGTGACCAAGTGCTATGAAGAAAACTAAACAATTTTTGAGTTGACTTTAGTTATCATTTTCCCAGAAGACTTCTCTGAGGCACTCACATTTGAGTGAATATGTGATTATTAGAAGATAGCTATACACATACTACACCCCCCCCCCCGCCCCCCAACACACACCCAAAACAGCAACACTTCAGGATGAGTAAGTATTCTAGGCAAAAGGAATACGTAGTCAAAGACCATAAAGCAGAAGTAAGCTGGGTATGTTTGAAGGAGAACAAGTGGTGGAGAGAGGGTGAACATGGGTAAGATTAAGAGGCCATGGAGACAAAGTAGTAGTCAAGGGGATGGTCAGGTAGTATCTTTGGGGAAGTCATGGCAAGGAATTTTGTTTGTCACTGAAAGTTTTAAATTATGGTGTGATATATTTGGATTTATGGTTAATATGGGCTACACTGGCTCCTTATGGCTTGGATTGTGGAACAGATTGTAGTTGGACAAGAAAGAACACAGAGAGTCTAATAATGTTTGCAGAACTTGAGCCGAGAGAGTACATTTTTAGGGCTCATTTCATCATGAGAGACACAAATACATTGAAGTTAGTTGAAATAACAGCGAATTTATTGTAAGAAGTCAGGATAGCTCATGAAAACGAAGGGCAGAAAGGTAGTCAGTTGCCATAAGAAACTGACTGCATATTCCTTTTGCCTAGAATACTTACTCATCCTGAAGTGTTGTTGTGGTTGTTATTTGTTTGTTTGTTGTTGTTTGTGTGTGTGTGTGGTATATGTATAGATATCTTCTAATAATTACATATTCACTCAAATGTTAACACCTCAGAGAAGTCTTCTGTGAACATGATAACCAAAGTCAACAGAAACTATCAGGAACCAAGGGTTTCATTCGTATTCATATCCTCTTTCCCTTCCTCTTTCCCTCCCTCCTTGCCTACAGACTTTCTCTGCTTTGGTAATCAATGACCAATCAGAAGTTTTTCAGCTCCACTTTACATCATTTCCCAGTTTGAATGCATGAGAATAGTTATATATCTTCTCCGAATCTATGTTCAAATTTCACTGAAGAAACTCTTCACTTAATTTGTCTTGGGCCATATGTCTACTTCTGATCCAATTGGCCAGAAATGAGCTGAGCTAGAGGACTTAAATTGGAATCGCAGGAGCTGTGAGAGCACAGTTATACATACAAGAGCATGTACAGTATTGGCTTATAGCTCAATTAATTTCTGCTGCAGCTGTAGAAATATAAAGGAACAAATGTGTTGGCTGTTAGTAGTCTTGAATGTTTGGCTAGGGTAAACAGAAAATAACAGGTTTTGAGTAAGCAGTACAATTTAGTCAAGTAAATGGGCAACTTGTGATTAACAGTGTCAGTATCATGAGTTGTATAAATTAGGGATCCTCAAGGCTTCCTTTGGTGTTCCCACATGTAGAAAGGTTAAAACAAAAGTGATATTCAAAAACAGGCAACAGATATATCTTACAGTATGTTGGTAAAACATGAAATAGGCATCTGGAGTGACAAGGGTAAAATCAGGTTGCAGTAATGAAGAAGTTGGTCAGACAGGTCTGTAGACCTCATTGAAGAAGGTGAGTTTAAGCAAAGGTGCAAATGAAGTGAAACAAAGGCACGAATAGAAGACACAAATGAATTTGCCAGACAGGTATCTGTGGGGGAAGCATTTTAGGCAGGGCAAGTAGGTAGAACAAAACGCCTTAGGTAGGAATATACTTGATCAGTCTGAGGAGTGGCAAAGAAGCTACAGTGGCTACAGTGGAATGAATTAGTGAAAGAATAGTAAGAAAGAAAGTCAGTGAGGTAATGGAGTTGGAGGAAGTATCTTGTGATTGGCCTGTAGGCTCCCTGGACTTTGGTTATTTTTCAGAGCAAAGGATAGCCATTGCAGGACTTTGAGCAGAAGACATCATCTGTAAGTACTACATTTTCTCATATAAACCTATTAAAAGTACATACATCCTATGAAGTTTGTATATTAAGAACCAGAAGATGCACTACCAGAAAAATATAATGGAAACCATTCTTCCAGTTATTTCTGTATTTTGAATATAGAGCTAAGTTTTGGTGGCAGATTGGAGGTGGGTGTGAAGAAAAGAAGGAAATCAAGAAAAAGTCCAAGTAGTTTGGCCTGAGCAACTGAAAAAATGGACTTCCCATCAACCAAGATGGGAAAGACTGTGGGGTGGAACAGTTGGAGGGAAATAAAAGTTTAGTTTGGACATGTGAACTTTGTGATGTCTGTTAGGTGTCCAAATGGAGATGCCAATAGGTTTTTGAGACTTTTGGAGAGATCTGGTCTGGAGATAGAAGTTTGGAAATCGTTCACATATAAATGGTATTTAAAGCCATGGCTTCACTGAGGCCTTAAGTGTAGATAGAAAAGAGAAGGCCAAAGTTTACCCTGGAGCATCCAACATTAATAGGTCAGGGAGAAGAGGTGGATCTAGCAAAAGAGACTGAGAGGAAGTGATTAGTGAGGTATGTGAAAAGACATATGAGTGTGACATCTTAGATATTAAGTGAAGGGAGAGGGACTGATAAACTGTGCCATCTGCCAAGGTAAGGACTGATAACTGACCATTAGGTTTAGCAATGGTCATTGCTGACCATTGGAGGTCGTTGATGACTTTGATGTGAGCACTTCTGGTGGTATGGTAAAGTGAAAATTTGACCAGGGTGTATTTAAAAGAGAATGAAAGAGAATTAGAGACAATAAATATGAGTCCATGCTTTTGAGGTGTTTTTTGGCAAAGGAGGCCCAGAAATGAGACTGTAGCTGGCTAGGGAAGTGGGATCAAAAGGAAGTATTTATGAAAGTAAAAACAGCATGTTTATATGCTGATAGTAACAGTTTAGTAGAAAGGGAAGGGTGAATTACAGAGGAGAGAGGGGAAATTGTTAGAGCAATTGGCTTGAATAGATGATAGGAAATATTTTCTAGTACATAAGTAGATGATTAATAACTTTAATGTTAATAATTAGCCATAATTTATTTGAGAAAGTGTTTCTCTATTAATTGCTTAGAGAGTTTTTCATCACTCTGCTCAAAAACCTCTTGTAGCAGCCCATTGCCTACTCAATCCAGCCTAGGAACCTCAGCCCAGCAGGCAAGATGGTTGTACTCTGACCTCAGTGTACCTTACTGGCTTCATTTCCTTCAGTTCTCCCACCTGTGCCTAAGTTAAAGAACTTTCACATTAATCTTTGTTTCTTTGTGTATTGCATGCAATAGACTAGGTTATTCAGTAACCATAGACCTGGTGCTGAAGCTATAATACAGCTAGATTCCATTCTAGATTGTTCCCAATGTCGTTCCCATGTTCAAGGGTCTCATGTATATAAGGCAGCACACCAGACAAGTGCTTCTGATTTTAAAGTAATAAGAGATTTTTAAAATTTTGCTCAGAAGGCAATTCTGAAAGATAAATTCCAAAAATATTTCTAACAACAACAGAATCATTGGGGTATATTCAAGCTACATACTTTTGTTTTATTTTTTTTTTTTTGGTCTTTACCATTTTATTTTGAAATAATTTTAGACTTAGAGGAAAGTTACAAAAGTAATCACAGCATTGACACATGCCCTTTACCCTATTTCACCTAGTGTTAATATCTTACATTACCATAGTTCAATTATTGAAACCTGGAAATTGGCATCGATGAAATACTGTTCATTAATTTACCGACCCTAAGGAATTCCATTAGTTTTTCCACTACTATCTTTTGTGTGGATTAGGATCCGATTCATGATCCCACATTGCAGTTTGTTGTTATGTCTCCTTAGTATCCCCTAATCTGTGTTAGTCTTTCCTTATCATCCATGACCTTGCCATTTTCGAAGAGTAAGGGTCAGTTATTTTAAAGAATGTTTGAATGATGTTTCCACATGATGGGATTTAGGATATGTAGGAGAATACTCTCTGGAATATATAAGCCAGGATGCATTTGTGCAAAAAGTAGTAATATGTTATAGACAAGCAATATAATCTTAAAGATGACATCTTAACAGTTTTGGGCTGGTTTTTTTCCCCCAATTTAAATCTACTGAGGATTTCCTATTCACAAATAAAAAGGTGACTCGGTAAATCAAGCAAAAAATGCTTGAGAGTATACAGTAAAAACATACTGTTAGGTGCTTCAGGAAATACAAGGAAATATATGACATAATCTTTTACTTCAAATACCGTACGGTCAGTCTAAGGTGACAAGACATAGAGAATATGTTTGTTGTTAATGAATGTCTTCACTATTTAAAATGTATATGCACAAAAGTTTAAATGAAAAGCATTTTAAAAGAGAAGAAATCACTGTTACAGTAAAAGATACGTCTACATGCAGACAACTTGGTAGCCCATGCTTAGGTCAAGGAAAAGACTTATACAATTAAATTACATTATTCTGTCATTCCTGTCACTCCAATCTTTTTCTTTCTAATGTTAATATCCACATTTGCCCTCCACGTAAATATCAGTGTCCAGTTGTTCTGTCTCGGGAATTTCTCTTTGTTAAGCCAGAGTAATCAGTAGTCTCACTCCATATGGTCTTCTACTCTGGACTACAGGTGGCTGAATTTTTACAGCTGTTCTTCTTAACCTTATGCTCTGAGTTTTTTTGTTTTGTTGGTTATTTTTCCTAATAGTAAGCCATGTTGCAAACTTCCTAACCAGTTTCTCCATCATTTTTTCCCCTAGCATTACCCAAATTATACATTACTTGTATGTAGTATCAGATCTGCCTTTTACTGCCTTTCAGATGAGGTTACCATAAAATAATTGACAAAGAAGGATATAAAAATTTGTTTACAGTATTTGGAAAAGGAGAGAAAACTCTCTGAATGGGGTAAGTGGATTCTTGGTTGGAAGCTCGTGTTGGATAAAATGACCACTCAAGTGTTTTTCTCAGCTCTAAGTCAGGATGGAACTTAATGGCACAGCACAAATCAGCTGTTGCCACAACTGGGCACCTGGAAAATGCCTTTTGATGATGGTGATTAAATAGAGGTCAAAGAATATCACTGCATCGTAATGGTAGTCTTCACATAACATCAGCCTTTCTCCTGGTGCCTTTGAAAATGCCACTTGAAAAGTCTAAAAAAATCTATGTGTTTTGTTTAGGCAGAAAATGCTCTCATTAAGTATCTCATGGTTTCTTTAGAAAAATAAAAGAAATGTTACGGTTCTGAGTACTAGATTGTAGGTTTAAAAGAAAACTAAATGTAACCTTTTGTTATGTGAAATAAAAAATTCCTAAGATAACCCTAAAGGCTTTATTTTGACACAAAGTGTATGTCTATTTGCTAAAAGGTTCTAAAAAGAGATATAATCTCAAATCTATAGGATGAAAAAACCCACATTACTAAAGTAGGAATTAACTGTGAATAATTTCTAGTGGAAAGTGAAGATTTCTTAAGAGAATTATTTTCATTTATTAAGATATAAACTTGAGCATTTGGGGTCTTGTCAGGGAGAGTAGTTTTAGTTTTGCCTACTCAATACTCTTAAGAAAAATCGGATAAGGAGCCTCATTTTCTTTCATATTCTGTCTATTCCTCTATTTTTTTTTTTTTTTTTTTGCCACCATTGTAAGTACTACAGCCCTTATGAATGGAAGGCAGAAAGGCTGTCCAATGTAAAAGCAAAAGTTTAATTACTTAGTTGTACTATGCTGTTAAGAATCTAGTGAGAAATATATTCATACATATATATATGTAGTATTTCATATGAATTTCATGCTAATGTTCCCTTAGGACTGACAGTATATGGACTAAGTAATCTAAAGTTGTTTTTTTTTTTTTTTAATTTACCAGGTAAATTGACATCCCCATGTATTGTTTATTGAGAAATAAAACTTATTTCTCAAAGTATGCTTGGAAGTCATGAGCTTTTGAACATCTGATCATGAACAGTAGCATACTACTGGATGTGTAGCTTCCAGTATCTAGGAAGGTTTATGGTAATCTAAAGAAGCACATTTTAAGGAGACGCCTATGTACATTCAAGTATGAGGTATACTTCTTTAGATTACAGTGTTTTGGGATATAAACACTAGAGGTGAATTACCTGAGATTAATATATAAACTCCAATAATTGCAAGGTATGTCAAGGGTAGACAAATGATAGCTGCAATTCTAAATCTGGCCTATTGACTATTTTTGTATGGCCTTCAACCTAAGAATGGTTTGTACTTTGTAAAAAGTTGAAAAAAAAAACCAAAATAATATTTTGTGACACATATTACATAAAATTTAAATTTCTGTGTTCATAAATGAAGTTTTATTAGAACACAGCCACACTCATTTGCGTATTGTCAATGGCTGCTTTTCTGCTACATCAGCAGAGGTGAGTAGTCATGACAGAGACCCCATGGTCTGCAAAACTGAAAATATTTACTATCTATCCCTTTCCAGAAAAGCTGTGCTAACACTTGAACAAGGTGATTTTATTCAATTACTTAAATTCTCTGTACCTCAAGTTTCTTCTTCTGCAAAATGGAGATAATAAACTGTATCTATTTTATAGAATTTTTATAAGAGAATGAAGAGACGGTATAGTGTAATGATCACAGACATAGATTCTGAAACCCAAACTGTCTGAGTTTAAATCTTAGTCCTCTGTTTAGTAGCTTTTGGCCTAGACAAGTTACATAATATTTCTGTGCCTCAGTTTCCTTATTTATAAAATGAGGAAAATATAGTACTAGGGTCTGCCTCATAGGATTTCTGTAAAATCAAATGAGTTAACATAGGTGACTCTTGTACAGTTTACCCTCGAACAGCGTGGGAGTTAGGGGTGCCAATGTCCCACACAGTCAAAAATCCATGTATCACTTTTGACTCCCCTTAAAACTTAACTAATAGCCTACTGTTGGCCGGAAGCCTTACCTATAACGTAAACAGCCCATTACCACATATATTATCACATATTTTGTATGTTATATGTATTATATACTGTATTCTTACAATAAAGTAAGCCAATTGAAAGAAAAATGTTTAAGCAAATCTGAAAAAGAGAAAATATATTTAGTATTTATTAAGTGGAAGTGGATCAACCTAAAGGTCTTCACCCTTGTCTTCACATTGAATAGGCTGAGGAGGAGGAGGAAGAGGTGGGGTTGGTTTTACTGTCTCATGCATGGCAGAGGCAGAAGAGGTGGAGGAGGTGGAAGGGGAGGCAGGAGAGGCAGGCATTCTTGGTATAACTTTATGGAATTATATCAAAATTTCTGTCTGACGTTTTTGCTTTTCCAGTCTCTCAAAATGTTTCTGTACCGTACCAATCCTTCTTCCACTGTTTGCTTCAGTTTCAGTGCCTGTATCTTATGGGTCCATTTTGAAAATGAATCAAGGAAGTCTTGAATAATTGGAACCCTCTGCCAGATTTTCTAATGTCAGTTTGTTTTCTGGCATTGCTTCTTCTCTGCCTGCTTCCTCATTGTCTGGCACTGGTTCGAAAGCACTCATCTCCATCAAGTCATCTTCTGTTAATTCCTGTCTTGTGGTGTTGATTAGCTCTTACATTTCTTCAAGATTCATATCATGAAAACTTTTATTTCTCACCTATTTTTTTTTTTTTTTTGCCATATCCACAATCTCTTTCATGATTTCTTTGATTGACTCTGTCATAAATCCTATAAAGTTGTGCACACCATCTAAACATAGTTTAATCCAGGAGGAATTTCTTGCTTTGGGCTTTATGGCTTTCACAACTTTTTCTGTAACAACGATGGTAGCTTCAATGGTGCATTCCTTCCAGATTTCCATGACATTGACTTTATTAGGGTTCTCACTGACAGCTCTTTCTGTAGAATACTGTGTGAAATAAAATTTAAAGGTCCTTATGACCCCCTGATCTAGAGGCTGAATTAGAGATGTATCTGGGAGCAAGTAGAGCACCTTCACTGAACTCATAGAGGTCTGCGTGGCCGGGGCATTGTCTGATATCAAAAGAACTTTTAAAAAGCAGTCCCTTCCTGGCAAGATACTTCTTGATTCATCAATTCAAAGCATTGATGAACCCAATCAAGATAAAGGGTTATCATTGTCCAGACCTTCTTGTTTTACATCCAAAAGACTGGTAGCTGATGTCTGTCTTTTCCCTTCAAGGCTCAGAGGTTAGCAGCTTTATAGATAAAGGCAATCCTGATTATAAACCTGACTGCACTGCCACAAAACAGTAGAGTTAGCCTAACCCTTCCTGCCTTTAATTCTGCTGTTCACTTCTCTTTCTTACTAATAAATGTCCTTTGTGGCATTTTTCCCCCCAGAATCAGGCACTTTTATCTGCACTAAAAACTGTTCAGGCAGATATCCTTTCTCCCTAGTGATTTTCTTAATGGTGTCTGAGAACTTGTCTCAGAAGCTGTTTCTCCTGTTATCCTGATATTTTAAAGCCAAACCTCTTGCTAAAATTATCAAACTGTCCTTTCCCGGCACCTCAGTTCTCCAACTTTAGATTCTTCACCCTCCTTTTCCTTTAATTTGTCATGTAATGGCTTTTCTTTTTCTGGAATCCTATTCGAATCTGTAGCTATGCATTTCTTATAGCAATACTGTGCCCACATAAAAGCCTCATTTTCAATGGAGATAAAAAGTGCAATGTTTCTGTGTTTGCCGGCATAGCTGCAGCCATGACTACACAAATTTTCTTTTCTCTTTTCACAATGGTTCCTATGCTGGATTCATTTATCCTGAAATGGTGGGCAACCCAGCTGCAGACCTCAATCTACAGAACATATCAAGCAGTTAAACTTTTCCTTCTAATGTCATGACTTTTCTCTGCTTCTTGGGAGCACTTCAGCATCACTACTTACACTTTATATGGGTCCTGTGGTGTTATTCACAGTTTATGTATTACACCAAACACGATGAAAAGTGCACTAGAACCATGAGAAATCACTTTTTCCCTGTGATATGTAATTTACTGGAGAGACAGACTGCTGACACAGAGAAGATTAGCATCATATGGTGTTTTAAGGCAATACTTAATACTTGCAACACTTGAGCTCACCACAATAGCAACAAGAGGTGGGTACAAAATTATAATCATACAGTACATACTGTTTATTACTGTTAATTTTATGCAGTTATGATTGAATACTGCATCCCTATGTTTGTTTACTTTTTTCTAGACTTTGAATGGCTCTTTGTAGAGTCTTCAAGTGTGTACGTTTTGATAAATTTTAACTTTTTATAATAGATGGTATATATTTTATGGCAGTAAATGATAAAATACACTAGTATCTAAACATATTTTGGTGGCTCACACATGTAATCCCAGCACTTTGGGAGGCCGAGGCAGGCGGATCACGAGGTCAGGAGATTGAAACCATTGTGGTGAACACGATGTAACCCTGTCTCTACTAAAAGAAATACAAAAAAATTAGCCGGGCGTGGTGGCGGGCGCCTGTAGTCCCAGCTACTTGGGAGGCTGAGGCAGGAGAATGGCGTGAACCCGGGAGGTGGAGCTTGCAGTGAGCCGAGATCGCGCCACTGCACTCCAGCCTGGGTGACAGAGTGAGATTCCAGCTCAAAAATAAATAAATAAATAAACATATTTTATACATTTGTGACAAACCTTTTATTTTTTTCAATATTTCCAGGTTACAAAGTCACCTGCAAGTTTTTTAAAATTATCACAGATCTCAAAAATATTTTAAGATACATTTATTTTTTAAAATTCACATGTAACTGGATTCTCACAGTTCAAATCCATGTTGTTCGAAGGTCAACTGTAGTGCCTGGCTTTAATACTGTAATTTTATTATTATTGGTGATAGTATTGTGATTGTTTTCATCTACCTAATAGGATCATTATAAGAATTAAATGTGATAATTCATGTGAAACTTAGGGCTCGATAAATGTTAGCTGTTACTGTTTGTCATTTCCAGCTGTAATGTGCAGGTGTATCTGTGATTCTCATGTTGCCTGGGGACTGAATGGCTGTCAGAATAAAAGGGAGTAAATGGGAAGTAAATTTAAAGGCCTTCCATATGGTTGATACAGTATTTATCCCTACATTTAAAATCATCGGTGACACCGACCTTAACTTGACAATAATTATTAACTAGTGCTAATGTCCTTAAGTGACCTTGTTAAATAAATAGTTGAGAATAGTTTATTATCAGTGTATGAATTTTATGTAACTGGTCATTCTACAAAGATTGAGTGTGACTGAAGGAGTCCTTAACTTTTTGTGTTTATATCATTATTTCACAAAGCACACTATCCTTAATATATTGAAAAAAATAAATTGGTAAACATTCTAGCCAAATTGCCATGAATTCAAAATTACTGGAGTCAATGTAGATTACTTTTTATTGTATTATGTATTTTAGGCCATCTCAAATCACCAGAAGTTGACAGAGATTGCATTTTAATTCACACTTGCAAAGCAGAATAGAAGGACAATAAAAAAAAAAATCTCATGGTTGAATTCTTTTGTGTCAGAATAGTAGGTAAGGAAGTTCTTGGCAAAGAGAGTACCTATATAAAAAAGGATGAAGTGAAGTGCTTGGCTGGTAGACAATTTTTTGTTTAGAGATAAACATTGAACTTAGTTAAATCCAGAAAAACAGAATATTTTAGGATGACAGTTGGGTAAGTTAGAGTGAGATGTCAGTGCCTTTTAGGTAATCATTAAATTTATCATAATAAATATGGTTAATTCTAAAAAATAATTTGTACTATAACTTAATTTTCCTACTGATTGTTTTCATTATAAACCCATTATGAACTTTAGCAGTAAGAAAAGGTTTTCCTGCAAGCAAGATCTAAAATTAGAATAGGTTTCTAAGAAAAATTGGACAATGTATATATATGTATATGTGATTGTGTGTGTATACTTTGTTCTACAGTAGGAAATTAAATTTAACTACATTTAAATAATCTATGATAGATTGTTTCTTATCCAATTCTCTTCCAGTCCTATACTTCTGATAATTTATAGATATTCTCCATTGAATACAGTAGCAATTCAATACCCAGAGGAGAAACAGTGTGACTTCCTCAGAGGAGAAAAAGTGTGACTTTTCAATAGGTTGTATCACTTTTACAATTCCATCCTAACTAAATATTACATTAACATAAAAACTATAACAGCAATAATTAGCTTTTTGGATCTAAATATTGCCCTAAATATTTAGAATAATATAGTGTTAGAATCTGTCTTGTATTGTCTGTTTCTCTAGGATTGTGCCTGTTTAAACTACTTTTGGAAATTAGTACCAACCTAATGCATGCCATCATTTTATGATACCTAATGGAATCATAAGTAAAACTCTTTCATTCAATTCCCATTAACATAAGTCTATGCACTGTCTCATCTACCTAATGAGTCTTTATTGCCTTCTGTAGTATAACTTCAGATTTTCTCTACTGCTAATAGGAAATAATTACTTCCACTAAATTCACTTACACTGTTGCATTGTATAATTCCAGAGAGCCCTATTGCATCGTTGCTCCCCACCCCAATCCCCCTGGTATTGTGCAGTACACAGTCTGCCTGACCATCCAAAGCAGCCATGGCATTACCTTCTTTGCACAAGCGCAGAGGAATACAATTTGAGGTTTTTATTTTTACTATTTAGAGACAGACAATTAAATGACATAGGATTTACATAAACTAGCATTTTTATAAAGATCCAGAATTTGATAACATGACTTAGTTGCTATAAATGTAATCAATATTCACGTCTGTTTTTTTGTTTGGCAGTTCATAGTTATTCCTAAATTGGAAGCAACACTTGGGAACATAAAGATTTGGACTTTTAAATTTACTCACCAAAAGATAATAGAGTTTTTACTTTGATTTAAAGAACAAACATAAGAGACTTTACTGGAATGTAAATAGTTTTGGCATATTTACAGTGCAATGTTTTCAGTTGTGAAGTTGGTTAGTTATGTAGGCAGGAGCTGTAGGAGTTGTGATAGTCAGTATATTACAAGAATTTTGCAACTCCCTGATTTCTCTATGTTTTTAACAACTATGGTAGCAATGCCTCAAATTTCTGGGATCCTCCCCACAGTGGTTCCAGAATAACTGATTATTTTTTCATTAATCTTCAAATTATATGTGATAAATAATTGGGAAGATGGAAAGATGATGGAAAAGAGGAAAAACCTTGAAAGATCAATTGACTTTGCTAATGCCACACACCAATATGCAGACCCAGCTCTGATCTCTTGTTTTTCTGCGTTGTGATATTTATCCAATTATCTTGCTTCTAAAATTCAAACCTATTACAGCCATTTCATTCTCTGCATTTTTTTCTCATTTCAGTGTAAAGGCCTTGTGTGAGAAGGTTTTACTTTAGTCTTTAACTTGGCTTATGGAAAAATATTAACTGCTATGTGTATAGTAATTCTCCTTTTTTCCCTTAAAATGCTATTTCCTTTGTACTACTAATATACTTTGATTGGTTGACTGGATACTGAGTGTTAACTATAGAGGTATTTCATACCACTTGAGTAATAACTTTGCTTCATTCTTTCATGTGTTTCTATATGGTTTTATGGACTAGATAATGCTACATGATAAGGGTTTACTGTGAGCCCTCAGTAAGGGATTTGCTGTGAGCCCTCAGTAAACCCTTATTTTGTAGCATAGCAAAATGTGCTCCAGCACTGGGGGAGGTGTCTGGCTTTATGCATCCCCCCTCCACCAATCACCAGCCATGTAAACTTACACAGTCATGTAAGATTTCCGAGCCTTAAATTCCTCATAGAAATAAAAAATACCTGCCTTGCCTATCTCACAAAAGGTTGTGTGGATCAGATTATTTAATGTGCATGAAAAACTCTTTAGACCAATAAAATGCCATATGAATCCAAGGAAGGGAATGATTGAATACTTCTCAAATGAATTAAGGTGACAATTATCATATAAAAGCTTCTTTGCTTCAGGTCACTGAGTCAAAATAAGTTGGTAACTCTGACTCCTACATAACTATCCCCAGCACAGTTAGGACAGCATATGGTTTACCGAGTAAAGAAAGAAAACCAGACCATAGCTAGAACTAAGCAAGAATGATGAGGTGAGTAACAGTAGCCTCTCATTTCTTTGAAAAATTTATGTTGTGCTGATCATAAGACAGGCAAGTGCTTTAGTAAAACATACTCAGATCTTAGAATCTTGAATAGTTGGGCCTTTGTGACACATAAGACCCTTAATATTACAGACTGGATATTGAATGGGAAGGCCCTACCATGAAGCTATATAACATGGTTTTCTGCTACCTACTTAATTCTGCATGTTAAATTTGAACAAATAAGCTTTTAGAAAATCATATTAAAGAGTTTCAACAATAAGGAGAGGCTGAATGTCAGAAATATAACACAGCCAGATATAGAAGGCTTTTGCATATTGATTTTTTCAACATAAACAAAACTTTCTAAGGCCGTATTGAATGGTCCTCCAATAAAGTGTTTTAATAGCCGCAGTAAGAACATCTGACTGACTGCTTTCTATGTGAGCAGGACTTGATTGAAATTGAGGAAAAGACGAGGCATCTTTAGGCTAGAGAGCCAGGAGAGTAAATTATTAAAATCAGCTATGGGGAATCGGGAAGAGCTTGCACTCAAATTTAGTTTTTGAGAAGGAAAAGTATGAATCATTCTATACGTGGACCAACTCAATTTTGCCACCTGTTACTTTAAAATTTTAACCTGTTTTATTTTGAAAAAAATGCTGAAACATAACTTAATGGACTCATAGTTTGATTCCTATTAGGTCAATATTAGTGTCTCAGAATTAAGTTAAGTCCATTAATTTTTGTTGTATTCTGTAGCATCTTCCTCCTAATAGTGATGCAAATGAATTATGGGTAGATGAAGTGATTCTAATTTTCTTATATGCTTATAATTCTCTTGGGTTTTCATGAGCAGAATATGTAAGAAAATACATTTGAGATACTGTTGTCAGAAAATTGGGGATAGGAGAGTACACATGAAAAAATGTACATAGTATTCAAGGAAGCCTTTATTCACTCATTAAACAGACATTTATTGGGTGCCACATCTGAGACAGACCCCATTCTGCGTTTATATTTAAATATATCATGGGTATTTATTGAGGAAAAAGGTATGAAATTGCCAAAACAACTTAGAGTAAGTAAAATCAGGCTGCCCCCATGGCCTCTCTATACTTCCACATCTTGGTGGAGGAAGTATTAGTGATAGGGGCTCTGAAGGGCTGTGGTATGGACATGCCTGCTTCAAGCCTCCAGATTATCTGGCAGAAGAGAATGAAGAGCAAGAATTAAAACCCCTCCCCAAGGGATCCAGTCAAGTAAATGCTTTAGCAATGAATGAGTGGGATGATGAGGCAGTGTGGGATGTTGGGAAGAACAAGAGTTAGGAATTAGAAATAAAATAAAATAAAATAAAAAAACAAGGCTCAAATCCCATCTGTAGCCCCTGCAGGCTCTGTGATGTTGAGAGTTACATCGATTTTCTGAACCACTATTGCTTCGTTATGAAATGGATATTAAAAAATACCTACTTCTCAAGCTTGCACACAGTCCTGCATAGTTTTTGGCCCATGGTAAGTAATTAATAAATATGTAATTAATAAATATGACTTTCCTTATTACTGTATTGACACAACAATATCAGTAGTATAGTTTGATGGGCATCGGACATCCATAGACTTAAATAACAGACAAAATGCTAACATCTCCTTCATCTATCTTATTAACTGTGGAATTTCTTTTCACTCATTTTGATTCCGATTAACTATGGACCTTCTGTTCCAGGCTTCAAAAACTCTTTCAAATGAGCAGTGGTTTTACACATGTCATGATGTGAGGCATTTAGATCATTTTTTTAAGTGATGAGTATAGTGTGTCTCACCGGATATCATTTCCTAAACACTTAGTTGTATGAGCCTTAAGTTACTATGAAGATAAAATAATCTTCACAGTTAATGACACCGAACATGTGAAAGTGCTTTGGAAACTGTCAAGCAATATACTAGGTCATTTGGTCATCTGACTCCAATAGGAAAACATGGCAGCAACAGCTAGCTCTAACCACTAGGGGAAAAGAAATAAGGTTGCTTGCCAATAGGTATACTGTAAAGTAAGTATCATGTATCACAGTAGTCAGCTGAGAATGATTCACGGGGCAAGCTTTGACTTGAGGTTATGGGCATTTCTAAACAAAAGAAAGTGTCAGTCAGTAGAGAGTTAATACCAATGGAAAGACAAAATGGCAACTTTGTGAGGGACACGACCTCCAGTGCCATCTGGAGTGGGGGACAGGGTGGATATGACCATTTAAACTTCATTGGATTTAGAAAGTATTTCCTAATAATGTCATGAGAGTAGCCATTAGAACCATCCACTTAACTGGGCTTGGTGGCATGTACCTGTAATCCCAGCTATTTGGGAAGCTGAGGCAGGAGGATTGCTTGAGCCTAGGAGTTTGAGGCAAGCCTGAGTGAGACCTTGTCTCAAAACAAACAAAAAATCCACTTAATCCCATCTGCATCAAGAAGTTTCCAATTATAATATAGTTATGAATTATTAGTTTACATATAGTCCAATGAAGTATCTGGTCCACTTGAAAACATTTCTAATTATAAATTATTAACTTGGCATTGTGATCTTGATGTATTAGTCTTATAGAAATTTGGTTATATGCAGATTTTCTCCCATGGATGAAAACCCAAATTTCCAAGCCCACAGAGTTGAGGATCAGATTCTGAGAAATAGTGATGTTATTATAAGCTAAGGGAGACTATCTGGGGAACCAGTCTCCCCCAGATAACCTTGCTGAAAACCTTCTCATTCAAAATGAAGCTATTATTTCCTAGACTCAAATAAAATGATTGAATGTACATTTGATTTTGAAGAACTCAGCCCAAGGGAATTTGATTCACTTGTTAGTCTCATTCTGTTTGTAAAAATGTATGTCTAGGAAATCTAGATTCCCTTGGGCATGGTGATGATTTTTGAGATACAACACTAACAGCATGATCCAAGGAAGAAAAAAAATGATAGGCTGCACTTTATTAAAATGAAAAAATGGCTGCTCTGTGAAAGACATTGTCAAGAGAATCAAAAGATGAGCCAAAGACTGGGAGAAAATATTTGCAAAAGACATACCTGGTAGAGGACATTTATCCAAGATAGGCAAAATGCTCTTAAAACTCAAGTATAAGGAAACAATAGGACAACTATAGTTAACAATTATTGTTTATTTCAAAATAACAAAAAGAGTGGATGTTTCTACCATAAAGAAATGATAGATGCTTGAGGTGATGGACAGCCCAATTGCCCTGATGTGATCATTACACATTGTATACTTGTACCAAAATATAACATGCACTCCATAAACGTGTATTAATACAACTATTATGTATCCATAATAATTAAATTCTTTTAAGAAAGCAAACAAAAGAAATAAACCAGTTAAAAATGGGTCAAGATCTTAACACCACACTAAAGAAAAATAGACGGATGGCAAATAAGCATATGAAAAATGCTTCACATCATATGTCATCAAGGAAATGCAAATTAAAATAATACTGAGATACCACTACACACTTATTAGAATGGCCAAAGTTCAGAACACTGGCACTACCAAATGCTGATAAGGATGTGTGACAACAGGGACTCTCATTCACTGCTAATGGAAATGCAAAATGGTACAGCCACTTTGGAGGACTGTTTGGTGTTTTTTTTGTTTTCTTTTGTTTTATTTTAAAAAAACTAAACATGTACTTACCATATGACCCAGCAATCACACTCCTTAGTATTTATCCAAATGAGTTCTCACAGAAACCTACATGCTGATATTTATAGCAGGTATATTTATAATTATCAAAATTTCAAAGCAACCAAGATATCCTTCAGTAGATAAATGGATGAATAAACTGTGATACACCCAAACAATGCAATATTGCTTAGCACTAATAAAAGAGCTCTCAAGCCATGAAAAGATAGGGAGGAAACTTAAATTCATATTGCTAAATTAAAGAAGCCAATCTGAAAAGGCTACCTACTGTATGATTGAAACTATATGACATTTGAAAAAGGTAAAACTACGGATATAACAAAAAGATCCATTGTTACCAGGGGTTCAAAGAAGAGAGAGATGAACAGGTAGAGTATGGATAATTTTTAGGGCAGTGGAAGTACTCTGTATGATACTACAATATTGGATACACATCACTGTGCATTCTTCCAAACCCACAGATGTTCAAGAGCAAGAGTGAATCCTAATATAAACTATGGACTTTGCATTATTATGATGTGTTAGTATAAGTTTGTCAAGTGTAACAAATGTAACATTCTTATCTCCTCCTAAATGTTCAGCTTCTTTAGCAGAAGAGCCATACCTCACTTACAGTTTTTGTTTTGTAGGACCTAGAACAGAGCACTCAATAAATGTTTTTTTAGTTCATTTATCAAATAGTTATTGCATGGATTCATCAAGCAAAAGAAAACTGTTCACCTATTTCAGAGTGTTAGTCTCAGCTTTTTGTTTTATACTTTTCAAAGAAATGTTACTTACCATATGGTCCAGCAGTCTCATTACTAGGTATATATGCAACGGATGCAAAATCAGTATGTCAAAGAGATAATCTGCACTTACATATTTAATACAGCACTATTTACAATAGCTAAGATATGATCTATCAACAGATGAATGGGTAGAGAAAATGAGGTATATATACATGATGAAACACTATTCAACCTTTAAAAGGAAGGAAATCCTGCTATTTGGGATAACATGGATGAACCTGGGAGACATTATGTTAAGTGAAATAAGCCGGGCACAGAAAGACAAATACGCATAGTCTCACTGATATGTGGAATCTGAAAAAGTTGATCTCATAGGAGTGGAGAGAAGAATAATGGTTACCAAGGGCTGGGGCAAGGAGGGTGGGGGTAGAGGTTGAGGAGATATTGTTCAAAGGATACAAATTCTTTCATTAGGAGAAGTAAGTTCAAAGATCTATTGTACAACATGGAGACTATAATTAATAATATATTGTATTCTTGAACATGCTAAGAGTAGATTATTGGTTTTCTATTACAAAATAGCGAGGTATGTGAAGTAATACATACGTTATTTTACCTGATTTAGCCATTCTACAGGGTATAGATGTTTCAAAACATCATGTAGTACATCGTAAGTATATAACATTTTATCTGTGATTTTTTTAAAAAAAAATAAAACATTTTTAAAAGAAATGTTACATTACAACCTCTAATTGCTTCCACTTTTATATTTAGCTAATTTCACAAGTTGCATGCCAGGTTTCAAATTGGTTTTCTTCTAGCAAATTGTGCATGTGTGTATTTTCTCAGATACGACCTTCCAGGTTTTAGAGTCCACTGTGTCAGGAAGTAAGACATATTAAGGAACCTGATGTTGTTAAAAATTTCCAAAACCTACCTACCTGTCTTTTCTAAATGTGTTTAATCAGATGGAATAAATTAGAGAAAAATACTGGTAGTTTTGTGAATTTTTAACAATTCCTGTCTTTTTTGCAGAATTTCAATTACATAAGTAGTGAAATGTGTGTTTATATGTTAAGTTGCCTGAAACTGTGGAAAATAGGCCTATTTTGTTTATATTAAGAGTTTTTGAGATTTCTTGTTTCAATGTTCATTTATATTCCTTTTAGTTTATATGCATAAAATCAGTCTTTTCATCTTGTCATTTTTTATTTAGGAAGAAGTAACATTTGTGGGTTTCCAGTATAGTACAGGATTTAAATTCATATGCAGAATAACTTACTGAAATGACAAGATAGATGTCACTTTATTATAAGTTATAATAATTATATGGTAATTATACCTTTAACATCAATGTAATTTTAACCTGAAAATTCTGAAGTTCAAGTAAACAACAGCTTTGGGTAATAGTGGGTAAATATCCCAAATATTGTGAAGCCTTCCTTGAATATTAATCCAGGCGCTTCTTTTTTTTCTTTCTTTTTTTTTTTTTTTTTCTTGAGACGGAGTCTTGCTCTGTCACCCAGGCTAGAAAGCAATGGCAGGACCTCAGCTCACTGCAACCTTTGCCTCCCTGGTTCAAGCGCTTCTCCTGCTTTAGCCTCTTGAGTAGCTGGGATTACAGGTTTGTGCCACCACACCCAGCTAGTTTTTGTATTTTTAGTAGAGATGGGGTTTCACTATGTTGGCCAGGCTAGTCTCGAACTCTTGACCTCTGGTGATCTGCCTGCCTTGGCCTCCCAAAGTTCTGGGATTACAGGTGTAAGCCACCACTCCCTGGCCTAAACCAAGTATTTCTAATGCTGTTGTGCAATTTGGCAGACTCAGGTTAAGCCCTGAGAGAGCACACCCCAGCAGTGCACTCACTTGGATGAGTTTGAGCAATTGCCAGGAAAGCTTAGTATTGTAAGTTTTCCCAGAGATAGATTTTCTTTAATAACTATGATATGTGCCAAAAATACAAACATTTGATATTAGCATATCTGACATATATTATATCTTGCATGTAGTAGATACTAAGTAAATATTTATTGGTTGTTTGATTTTGCAATTTTGAGGACTGTATTGATATGTTTGGAATGTTAAATAAATTAGTGATGATATAGACAACATAAAATATTTATATGTATTAAGGGAATTGTTCTGATACAGTTTTTTAAAAAATTCAAAAAGTACTTCATGTTTTGAAATAGTCTTCTGTACTTATGATGTTTAGTTTTATGAAAAATACTTGCATCTTGTTGGCTTGAGTTTTATGGGCTTTATTACACAGGGGATTCTTAGTCCTTTCATGTGCTGTGATTTTGGGAAAATAGTTTAACCTTTTCTACTAAATATATTTCTCACCTATCACATAACTTTTTTCCTATAAGTAGGGTGATCATATAATTTTTGTCCAGATTGAAATAGCTGAGAGAGAATAAAGTATTATTAAAAACTATACCAGGACAACTGGCTTAAATTAAATTGTCTCAGGCAAATTGGGATGTGGGATCACCCAACCATAGCCCCATTTTCATTAAATACCACAAATACTTATTGAGTACTGTTATTTCCAAGACATTGTGTTTCAGACCACAAATTTTTAAAAAGAAATAACTTTCCCCTTCACCAGCCTTCTTCACCACCAGCCAGCAGTGTTCTGCTTTGGTGTAGTACTTTATTTGTTTTCCTTTAAACAATCTGTTACCTGCTTAAAGTATTTGAAAGCCAGTGAAGGATTAGAGTGCAGTAATGTGGTCAGTGTCATGAGAGAGATTTAAAATGCTATGATAAACAGAAGTAAAGGAAAGCATGTCTTGTGGAAGGTGGGAGGATGCAGTATTTTATTTATTTATTTATTTTTGAGATGGAGTCTTACTCTGCTGCCTAGGCTGGAGTGCAGCAGTGTGATCTTGGCTCACTGCATCTTCCATCTCCCGGGTTCAAGCTATTCTCCTGCCTTAACCTCCCTAGTAGCTAGGACTACAGGCCTGTGCCACCACACCCAGCTAATTTTGTGTGTGCATATTTTTAGGGGAGAAGGGGTTTCACCACATGGGTCAGGCTGATCTCAAACCCCAGACCTCAAATGATCTGCCTGCCTCATTCTCCCAAAGTCTGGGATTACAGGCCTGAGCCACTGAACCCAGCTGGATGCACTGCTTTAAAAGAGCACTTTTTAGGATGATCCTTGAGGGATGGTGAGAAGGACTCAAGTTGGAAATGTAAGTGGAAGCACCCCGGGGAAATAGCCCTGGCCAAGAGTAAGCCTTCTATTCTGTCACCTTGGCTTGAAAGGCACAAGAGAAGGATAAGATGGATTTGGCGTGTTTAGCGTGCGTGGAGGGGGAAACTGTAGGAGATAATGTCCTATAGCATTATGGAGGCTTGGTGTGCCAATGTGAGGGATATATATATATATATATATATATATGATTTATTTATTATTAAATAAATGATAGTGCTCAGCCCCTTTGCTCGTCCTGGGTGTCCTATCTGCCTTTGTACTGACTAGTGTAATCTCAATCTGGGGTTATCATTCATCTCCCTCTGCTCTTTTCAGATCTGCTTCCTCGATGCTCTGCTCAATATGCAGGCATCCTAATTTCTACTGACTTGCAATGCGATAGCCACAGACTTTCCCTTGTCTGCCTCCTCTCTGGGAGGAGTTATCTCTGCCAATCTTGCTTAGATACTGGCCTTGCTTTCCTTTCTTTTTCATTTTCTTCTCACTTGTAATTTATCTTTGCTCTTCCATGAGTATTCCTCTCAACAGTTTTGAGTTGACCTTTTATTTCATTTAACACACGTGTAATTAATATGTATGTGCAAACAAACATATTCATTTGCCTACAAACACATATACCCACACACCAGTGTGAGCATGTTGTTTTTAAATAATGTTTATTTTCACATTTTAACTAATCTGAAGTAGAACTCTTTTAACCAATACATACCATTAATGTGGTGATATATCTCGTCTTCCTAATCCCCATAAAAAGTTCCTATATGATCTGTGGCATTTTAGAAGTGTGCAAATATTGGTAGCGTGAAATTTCTAGTTTTCAAGCCTGTGAAAGCAAGCGGTGACTAGTTGAATTACATGTCACACACTTTGATACGCTTCTGCCAGGTAAGGACCAGCAATATGGTGGTTAGAAGAACCACCTCCAGGGGCACATGGTCTACTCCTAATGTGTGTGACTCTGGCAAGTGTGTCAACCTCATGTGCTTCATTTCTTTCCTGTAAAATGAAGCTAGGAATGAGAAATTCGCAGTTATCAATTGAGGTGGTTTACATGAGTGTTTAGATCAGTGCTTAACACATGCCAAGTTATTTTTAAGTTGTCACCTTTAGTATGTTGCCTCTCAATTTAACAATGAAAAACAAATGAAAAAAAGAAAACTGATATAAAATGCTCTCTGGCTATATTTTATGGGACACACCAGAGGTTCTCAAACTTTCTGGGTTTATCCTTATCTCAGAATTTTGTATGGGGCCTCCAGACTGAAATAAATACCTAATATTTTGTATATGAAATAATTAGGTCCAGACAGCTGAAAGTTAACTTTTGCCTGGTGTCCATCTGATGTCAATGTGTTTTCTTTGAAAATTTAAAATTCCCCTGATACCCTGAGGTGCCTGGGGCACAGTTTGGGAATGACGGAGGAACTTGTTTGTTCACGTCTTACCTTCTTACTGCTATTTAACTCATCCAACTTTTAGCAAGTGCTATGTGCTGCTAATTCATGACTTCCCTGTCTCCAAAACATTTTGATCTCTTTAGATAGTTAGCTCAGGAAGCCCTCAGTGGAAACCTTTAAAAAGAAAGCTAAGATTTCGGGTAAAGTGTTGTTTTGGGTCCAACAGCCTCAGAATCGAAAGCAAAATGGGAGGAAAATAAGAGACTACATTCTTCAGTGTGTTCACTTTATCAATTACAGTTGCCCTTAAAACCTGGGAATGCCTGCTTTTACGGTTCCCTGGGGTTCTTCGCAGGCGTACCAAGCAGGAGCTACCTGAAGGTCACCTGCATAATGAAGGTCACCTGCATAATGATGTGTGTAAAAGGAATGTCTTATGTTTACCATGCCTCCCTCCAGCCTCTGGAAACAGGCAGCAATATAACATTGTCTGCTTACTGTCTTTCAGATCTTTTACAAGCTTTTAAGTTACTGTCTACAGGTATTTGGGGCATAAGAAGCTGATTAAGTCTTTGGGATAAGAAGCTATGCCTCATACACCTTAAACTCTCAGGCCAGTTAACCTCTCAAATAGTATATGTTCCGCATTAATGCTTACCGAATTGTGTTAAGACTAACAAACTTTCACCAGTCCAGAATCCTAACAAGGAGGGTCTATGTTTATGAAGATCTGGGGGATAGACAGGGAAAAAAGCCTTTATATATGAACTGATGTTAAAAAATATTTTTTTTCTAAAATGCATTGTGAATTTTTCCACATTCTGGAAAGCTGTAGTTACATGTACAGAAGTACCTAGAGTAGACCTTCAGGCTAGGAGACTTTTTTTTAAAACTGAACTACTATTCATAGTAAATTTTTCTAAAATGCATTATAAATTGTTATACATTCTTAAATGTTAAAGCTACAGCTATATGGGTAGCTAACTGGTGGAGACCTTTTGGGTTAAGCAACGTTGCAACTAAGTTACAATTTAGAGAAAAGCTATTCTAGCCTGCAGAACCGTATTGCTTGACATGCAGAAGATAGCATGCTGCCTCTCTCGGGTTCCAATGTACATTTGTCACATACCTGTATTCCCTGCAGGTGTGTTCTCATTCCTCCTCGTTTTCCTTTGAATGTCCTCCTTTTATCTCTTACCTTGTCCCTTCTCACCTCATTTTACACACTTCGTTAGCACCGTACCCAAGACCATGGTCTATGGACCATCTGAACCAGATGGCCCTGGGAGCCTATTTAAAATGTACTCCCATCAAATCAGAACCTCTGAGGATGGGCTCCAGGAATGAGCAGTGTTAATTAATTTCCTATTTGATTCTTTCATGCTTATATTAACTAAAAATGTCAGGCCACACTGAATTTCTTCACTTAAAATAAAATATACTTTTTGCTCTTTTGGAACTCCTTACACATGAATGTGTTTCTCTCCCTTCCTGAGATTTCAGTATCTTCCCAAGCCATGCTTATGTCTTCTGGGGACTCAGGGTTGGCTAATTGAATATCAAGGTCATATTTTTTTACATTCTACATTTATATTTATGGTTATTATGGGAGAGGAGATTGAAAGAAAAATGGAGCTCGGAATGAAGGCTAATTTAGTATTACATTACCAAAATAGCCCTATAAAGCAGTGTAGGCTAAAGATAAGGACACACTCTTAGAAGGGTGCTTTCTGAACTGGTTATCAAACTCTAGCTCTGCAAGTTTACATGGTCTTGACTAATATATTCAACCACTCTAAACCTCAGTTATTTCTCTCTGAAAAGGAGATGATTATACCTACCATACATAGTCATTATGAGATTTATATCAGAAACTGTTTGAAAGAGTTTAAATCTCTGAAAATCATAAACACGATGATTATTATTAGCCCCATTTTAGAGATGAGTCAACCGAGGACAGAGGAAGTAAGAGAACATGCTGCAGTTCATGGCTTATAAACCACAGTACCAGAAGGCACCTTTCACCCCTCCCTGGCCCGTTCTACAGGCTTTTTCCTGCCAGATAATTCATTGCCTTCTAGGAACTGAGGATTCTGAAGCATCAGGTTTTTGCAGTATTAAGATTTTAGCTCTTTTTTTTCAGTTTTGTAGCACTTGATGAAAACTTAAAGCTGTTTATATTGTGTATGGTCTCACTAAAAACAATGGCTTTTCCCTATTTTTTTAAAGAAAAAAATATATTTGACGACTTTTCACCACACACAGTAGGTGTGCACTGTAAGGAATGAAATGAGCCCTGAAAATGATCTCAGTTCCCTTAAAGCCTGAAGACAGGTGTCTATGAGTCCTAACCCTCCCCAACTTCCATCAGTATCCTGACTTATCCACCTGCATCTACAGTATGTAAATGGCTTATGAATATTGACTGGGACTATATATTGGCTTATGAATATTGACTGGGACTAAATGAATAAATATTGAATACCTACTCTGTGGGACTATATAGTCACTTATAACAGTGCTTCTCATTTATATATCAACAAATCTTGTGGGAAGTGATCAAAATGTAAATTCCAGTTCAGCAGGTCTAGAATGGGACCTGAGCGTTTCTAACAAGCTGTTAGATGACAGCAGAGCTGCTGATCTGTGGACGAGGTGATTCTTATGCACATATAAGTTTGAGACATGCTGTGGTGTCCCATTCTGCCTTTTAAATCTCTGTGTAATAGTTTTTGCCCTTTCTTCGTTGTTCATTTGTTATTTATTACTTACATCCCCCAGTAGAATTTAAGTTATATGAGAGCACAGACCTTTCTACCTTGATCATCACTGTGTTCTCAGCACCTGGAATAGTGCCAGACCCATGGAGGTACTCACAATAGGGTAGTGGAGCTGATAGCCGATTTACCCCTGCACACCACGGCTCAGTAATATTTGTGATTCAATACATGAGTAAATGAATATAGGTATTGGTAATATACATAGGTATATAATAGTTATCTATTGTTTAACATACATAGATACATAATATTTATATATTGTTTACAAAATCCTCATAACATTTTGAGGAATCTATAATCAACCACAGGTTGTAAATATGCAATAATATGTGTCTATTTAGTATTATGTGCAAATACAATAAAACTTATTGAAATCAGGTAACGATTGAAAGTGTTAGGAATGAAGATCTCGAAGTTGCACTCATCCTGGAAGAAGACAGACAATTCTATAAATAGAGAGAGAGAAGGAGAAGAGGGTATTCCATGTAGATGGAATGTAGTAGATAATTTTTTGAGGTTTTATTCTTAAGTTTTATTCCTCTTGACATCTCCATATTTCTGATCAATTATCCAGTTCCCTAGTTTTCCTGTTGTAGGGAATTTTGAGTGCAAAAAGCAGAAGTTACTGGAAGTTTGTTCTTTCTACGTTTTGTAAATTCCAAAATTTGCTAAAATTATGCTGTGTGTCCTGGGGTAGGATAGAAGAGAGATGGGTTCTTTTGCAGACAGCTAGTGGAAAGAGAATTTTCCCAAGACAGCGGAGAATTCAGTCTGAGCGAGAGGATTATACTTCAAGTACTAATCTTTTCTACACCACGATCCCCTTCAACAGTTTGATGAGGATGTCAAAGGAAGTATTATATTAAAAATTGTTTATAAAATATTTTAAAGATTGGAATAAGTAACTTATGTGTTTGTTTATTCATAAAATTTTAAGACCTAGCAGCGGATCAAGTAATTAACCTTCATATAGTGATGAGCACAGATTTTAACTATAAAATTATATAAAATATGCTTTTATTTACTACAGTTTTATAGTTACTACTACTAATGTGGTTCATTATCTGCATTTATAATAAAAAAATGTTAAATTTTCAGTTAGAGGTTAATTAAAAAACAGACGTTATTGTTTTCCTACTCAAGTCCATGGACCCCTGAGGATGGACCCCAAGTTTGGAAGAAGGACTTGTACATCACTTTGAGGCAGTGCATATCAGTCAGGATAGTCTAGGTCAGTGGTTCTCAAAGTCTAATCCCTGGGCCAATAATATCAGTATCATCTGGGACCTTATCAGGAATAGAAATTCTCAGTTCCAATCTGAGTGTTACTGAAGCAGAAACTCTGGGAGCAGGACCAAGCAATGTATGTGTTCATAAGCCCTCCAGGTGATTCCGATACATGCTCAAGTTTTAGAAACACTAAGCTAAATTATACTTTTGTGAACAAACAAACAATAAAAAAGAAATCCTCAAATATCAGTAGTATATAAAATATGGTTTATTTTCCATTTGATCTTCATTTTCATCACAGATAGTATGGACTTATTCTGCTCCATGTCTCCTCAATCTAGGAACCTGGTTGACAGAACAGCCATCATCTCCAACATTACTAGTAGCATACCAGGAGAGAAAGAGAGCTGGAGAGTCTCACCTTGGTGATTCTTGGGGCAGAAGTGACACATATCACTTCTACTAACATCTAATTGGCCAAAGCTAGTTCCATGGCTCCAGCCAGTAACCACAAGGAGAGGAAGGGCCTGGAAGCCAGGGAGCTAATGATGAGTAACACACTATCAAGATACAGCAAGATCTCAAGAGGATGGTCTGCTAATATCCCTAGGGAGACTATTGCAGTCGCGCTTACGATTCCCTTGCTTGCAGCAGGCACAGAAACAGCAGAATCACAGCCTATGAAGGATCAGCTGAGACAGTGGGTGGATTAGTGTGGACCAATGTGTTCCATGCAATCTGTGACAGAGGTAGACCAATGTAAACCGAAGACTGGCAGGGTCAAGGAAGGGGGCACTTCCTTTTGCTTTAGAGATGCTTAAGAATCCTGGGATTTTTGCACCATTCTGGACGAGGGAGGAAAGCACAAAAGTGGTTAAGATTGAATTTCCTGCCAGAGGATGCTCAGTGTTAGATTTAAGTTGATTCAGAGAAATGTGATATCTCTGACACACTTCAACATAGGGAGTAAAGTTCATGTCCACTAGAGCTGTTATCTGTGTAAACTGCACTAGTTCAGCACTTAACACAGGGCAGTTTAGAGGAAGATTTCATAAATGCTTGGAAGATGATAAAATAAACTCTTCATATACTTTAACACTAAATTGACATATTGACTTAGAAACGCCTGAGACCTATAATTTTTCTAAATTCATATTGGGGATTCAATTAATGGAGAAATATGAGTCATTGGTACTTAGTCACTTTTGTGATTGTGACAGGTAATTCATTTTATCTATTAGAAAATTTTACACACATTCAGCTGGTATTTTTCTATTATATAATTTTCTCTGCCTGCCTTGCTTTCATCTCAAAATAAAGAGAAGGTATTAGCCATGTAGTGATGAGAAAGCAGTCATAGTAAAAGTTGAAATAGTACAGTCTTGGGAAAAAGTCTGGCTCATGTGGTGAAGGGGTTATTACTTCACACTTTTGGAAATATCTACTGGAGTCTTAGCCACTATACCACCATAAATGTGTATTTGATGAAGATCAAAATCTACCTCTGAAATGCACATTTGTATTGAATGACTTCGATGTTTGTTTCAGTAGGTGATTAAACCCCTCTTCCTTGGGGGAAAGGTTTATGGTAGAAAAATTTATGTGGTCACCATGTGTGTGTGTGTGTGTGTGTGTGTGTGTGTGTGTCTTCATTGCATGTCAGAGAGTGAAGCCAAACATATGTTTCACCTTCTCACTATGAAATATGGACATTTTAATTTCTGCCCACTTATGGCCCTCTTTTTTTCCCCGTTCTTACTATGTGTGTGTATTGCTCAGGAAAACTGATTTATAGGATTAATTAGTGTACTTTTAACTGTGTTCCAATGTACTGTCTCATCTCTGACTTTTGTATGTTTGACTTTTGTCTTCTCATTATAATTCCATGCTAGAAATTTGCTTATGGTCGTCCTTAAGCAATAGCCACCAAAAGTTCTTATGGAGACTCCTGGAAATATGCATAAGTTGTTTGCTATAAATTCCATTTTGCAATATTGTAGTAAAATATAATTTAAGGAAAGTGGTACAATTGCATGAACATCAAGTAACTACACTTATTAACACCAAACATTTTTCTCAAATGTATTTTTGAGGTTTACTGCCTAGATAATAAATCTAGACATGGAGTACTCCTTTAAACATAAATCCCAACACCATTCTGTCTTGCAAATAAATCAACCAAGCATGTGACTAGATAAAATAAAAATATATGGAGGGAAATATTATATGTGATAAATAGTAAAAATTTTGCTTACTTATGAAGAAATTTTCATGAGACAATTTGCAGCCCACATATTGTAGTTTTGTAGTTTTGATCAAAAAACTTTATATGAAACCTAAAATCCTTTAAATCGCAGCATGGACCATAGAAATGTGGTTTATTTAAGAGACTTTAATTCAAGACTATTGTTTTAAATCATGATTGCATCTTTATTTTTCATTCAACTCACATGTTAAGCTTTGTGTGTGAGTGTGTGTGAGTGTGGGCATGTGTGTGTGTGTGCACACGCATGTGTGTGTGCCAATTACATGATGCATCTGGGCACTCATTGCAGTATATCACCTTAAAAAGTTTAAAAAAATGTTTAGAGTTAATTTTTTGCCAAGATAATTTTATGTGCTGTTAGTTCACCTCATCATCTTATATAACGAGGAACCAACTGATGCAGGTTTTATCTTTTTAGCTAGAGAATTATGAGATGTTTAAATGTTACATCCTGTTTTCTTTGACAAGTATAATTTTGCTTGAGAGATGATTACCAGAATGACTGCTAAATTGCTATTTTTGTTTTGGTCTAATATTTTATTCTCATGAAAAATATTATTTCTAGTGGTCTTTATTGAAGACCAGTTGATGAGGGTCCTGCTAAGTCAGGGGAAAGAGCATATATGTTTCATGTAAAATATACTTCCTCTTTGTAACCCAAACCTTTGTATATCTTGGTTTCTCTTTCTTAGTCTATGTTGACAGCAGTACAAATAGCATAATAGATTCTTCTCTATATAGAGGATTTTTTTCCACAAACTCTTGCGATACTTTGCTTTTACTGTGTAGGAATGATGAAAACACACAACAGACCCACTACCACCTCCAAAACTGCTATTGCCATTAATCAACAGAAATTATGAACAAGTTTCACAGTTTTCTCTTTTCTTCTTTGACTTTTGAATAACTGGTAGAGTCTTATTCTATGTTTCATGTCACGGGGAAAGGAACCACAAAAATATAACTAATATGAGATAAAGCAATATCTGGGTTCTGACTCCAGCAATACCCTTGAAGTCAAATGGGAGCATATGTGGTAGAAAAAAGACATGTTCTTCCCCTAAAGCTCTGACTTGCTTGTCACTGTCTCATCAGTGACTTGCAATTGCAAATCATTGCCTGAATAATTAAACAGCATTTTTGTGGCCTGTGATACTGCGAAGTGAATACTAAGTATGTAGTCACTGAGCATTCATTTGCTTACTGTGCTGAAAGCTAGTGACCCAGGAATCACAAGTGACTACTGTCTAGCTGCTGGCTGTACACTGTATGGATTTTTGTGCTACAAATTGTCATCAAGTGTAGACTACTTAAAGGAGCTCCTGTGAAATTACCAAAGAGATAAAATAAGTATAGTCATCAAGGAGAAGTATAGCATATATTATACATTGAAGTGTTATATTCAAGATGTCATTCCTTTCTCTGTACATTTAAAATCTCTGCAGGGAAACTGCCATTTTTAAAATTATAGCAAGTGTATAATGTTTCCCTTTTAGTTAATGCAGAGTGAAATATGTGAATGTGCAACAAAATTGTTATATCATCTAAATCTCAGTTCTAAGCACTGGGGATAAATCAGTGAACAAAGCAGGCAAACTTTCAACTCTTACATCATTAGTAAAAAGGGTTAAGGTCACATATAATTCACAAGAAAATATATCATTGATAAATCATCTGAAGAAAACACAAATAAAATTGAGTGATGGAGAGAGTTGACAAATTGAAGTTGGGTGATCAAGGAAGGTCTTTCTGAAGTTGAGACCAGCATGACAAAAAGCCAGATATGAAATTTTAAGGAAGATGCATTTCAAGCAGAAAAATCTTCTAGTACAAACTCGTACAACTGCTTCTTCTTTGTTGTTTTTTTTTTAGAGACAGTCTCCCTCTGTTGCTCAGGCTGGAGTGCAGTGACACAATCAAGGTTCACTGCAGCCTCAAACTCCTGGACTCAAGGGATCCTCCTGTCTCAGCTTGCCGAGTAGCCAGGACTACAGACATGCACCACCACGCCTGGCTTGAAGCTAGTGCAGTTTTTCAGAACAGAAAGGAAAGTGTGAACAGAACAGAGAGAGGGAGGAGGAGTATAGAGATGAAGACTGTGAAGTAGGCAGGGACCAGGTCATATAGGATCTTGCAGAGTATGGGTGAGTGGTTTAGAATCTCCTCTCAGTGGGATGAGAAGCCACTGGAGTGATGGACATGATCTGAATTATGTTTTTTTAAAAGCACTTTGCTCTTCATTTGCAGAATGGAATGAGTGAGAGGAAAGAGTGGAAGCAGGAGAAGGAAGCCACAATGGTATCCAAAAGAGGAAAAGTGGGTTAGCTTAGGGTGATAGCCAGAGCACTCTTCTTAGGACTGTCCCAAAGATCCTTGTTCTGAAACGCCTCCTGCCTCTGCAGAACAAAATCCTTTCCATGTAAATACTTCCTGTTTTAATGCAAATGGGAAGGATGGTGTTCTTCCTCCACAGCTGTTTCCTGTTGCAGGGCTTGAGACTGTCCGTTTTTTTTTTTTTTTTCTCCACATGAAGATTATTTTGAAACATCCAGGTGGTTTTGATCAAATCATATATTTTTAGAATATTATTCTTAAGCTCCAATAATAACCCTACAGATACAAAGATGAGCATAAACTGACTAAAGAAATGTTAACTGCCAGGAGATTAAGGCAATATTTTAAATTCATAATCTATAGTACTTTGGGGTTAAGCTGTGACTTGCAGGATATGATTTACTGACCAGTAGCAAAGAATCCACCTAGCTGGAACCTCATTCCAGAAATGTTTCTTTTCATAAGATACTTAGATACTGAAACATCATTTTTAAAAAGCTGTGCTTTGGTAAATCAGCTTGGGGGATTGTGTCAGGAATTACAGCAGCAATAGCTTCATAAATGTACAACCCCTGCAGTCTCCCAGGGCCTGTGCTTAGCAAGGCCTCACACTTGCTTTAAGGCTCTGCCGTCACTGTCTTGAATTCCTAATAATTTTTTAACAAGGGGCCTCACAGTTTCATTTTGTACCGGGCACCACAAATTATGTAGCCAGTCAGAATTCAGGGCTCAAAACACTCTGTGAAAATCTGTTCATCTGCTATAAGACATAGAAAGATAGAGACAGGAAAGGAGCAGACTTGAATAAAGAAATTCTCAGAAAAGCAAATTCATCAGTTATAGAATTTGAGACTTTCTAGTCTGCCTCACGTGCTTGTGTACAGTTCATGCCCACCTGGTTTTTACCTCTCCATAGCAAAATCACAAGAATGATGATGCCATTGGGTTCTTATTTTTTAGCTAAATTTATTCAGCTCAAATATCTGCTCTTTATTCTGAGGTTAGACTCACTGGTAATTTTTGCTCTACAAATATTTTTGTTTCGTATAATAACATGTTGGCAATAGGTAGAAGCTTTTTCTTTGTATTTAAAGTACCTTCTGTAAAAGAAAACTTGACCACCTCATTTCAGCTCAGTGCTTCTTGACAGAAAAGAAGAAGCGCTTTATCCCACTCCTGTACCTTTACCTCTTTTTTCTGATCCCAGCCTCACTTTTCTCTTATTGTAATTGTTCTCAATACCAATGGCTCACCATTCACAAATACCTAAACTCAGTTTTGTACAACTGGGTAAAAGGTAACCAGAAACAAATCCACATGAATATTAGAACTTCTGGCAAGGCAAAATTAAAATTAGGGAAGGATTACCCTCTTGCAACCAAACTGCTTATCTTTTTTATAGTTTTATTTTATAAATCCATCCTTTTTTATGCCCCAAACGATAGCAACATTTTTCTTTTCATCTCTATGTCTCCAGCATTTAGCACAGGGCATTGTATTCAATAACCCTTCGATGAATATATAGAAACTAAATAAATAGAAATAAATAAAAATAAAAATTTTAAACTAGAAATGGAAGGATGTCTCCCTTCCATTTATACCTTCTTTGGCAGTTTCAACCCTTCCTTAGCCAGAGAACAATAATGACCATAAGAAACGTTAATAAAGATACATTACATCTATAACAGGAAGTTAAAATTAGACAATTTTAATCTGTTTCAGCTGTAACTGAGAAGGTACCTATTACTCCCTCATTTCAAAGTAAGGCATGAGCCCACCAAATAAAGCCTTGAAAAGCTGGTAGTCAGGGACTGATTTCATGACCCTTGACTGACCACCCAATACAACAGTGTGGAGCCAATACAACAGTGTGGAGATTAGAGCAAGATTTTCAGAGAGGGCTATTGTTGATGTTCTGGGAGTCCTGTCTTATCCTAACCCTTAAGGGGAAGGGGTGAGGAATGCTTTTACCTTATCCCAAACAGTTAAGAGTCTTCACTGAAACAAGCCAAAGAGCTTCGGGGAAAGAATGTTTAGAATTTGAGTGAAATCTGAGAAATGAAAAGGGGGAGAGACTACAGCTGCTTGGAGATCTGACAAGGGGATGTAAAGAGCTGCCATCCAGTGAGTATGCTGAAACCTGCAGGGCAAAGAATGTTTCCTGTTGGCAAGATGTGGCCATGCAAGAGAGAACTGGCCTGAAAGAGTCTTGGATCTTGTCCAGAACTGTCTTGCAAGAATCTTAGATCTCTTCTACCTGAGGGAGGGAGAAAGAACGTGGGGGGGGGTACTGTCAGAGCCCTGGGAATGAGCTATGAGTGACCAGTGGGAAAAGCTGCTCTCAGTCACAAAGAGCAAACTGCAGATAAGATCTCTCTCCAGTGAGAAGACAAAGAACTCCTAAAATATCTCACCCAACAAGAGAGAGTCAGCTTTAAACACCTAACAAAATGCAGAGAGTTGATGCCAGCAAGTGAGATCCCTGGAATCTAGTACAGTGCTTTGAACATAGAAGGGACTCAACAGATGTCGGTGAACGCAAAGACCTGTACCCTTGTTAGGCTAATATTGCAGGAATGATTCTCAGCTTTGTACACACGAAGGAATTATGAGGTTCAGTTTAGATGCCTCACTTCAAAATTTAATTTTTAGTCCAGACCACTGTTGTTTTAATTTTACTACACTCACAGTGAAGAGAAGTCCAGAGGAGCACCCTTGAAACTGTAGTGCTAATATCAAGTTTGTGATGTAGAGCAACTAAGTGTTTCTGAGAGGGTTTCAAGGTAATCTTTCCTGTGCTGTTTGTACATTCCAGGTTATTCAGTTTATCTTAGGTGAAGTCAAGCTTTAAGTGGTAGTTACTATGTACCAGAATACAGGGCACTGGAGGTTCAGATAGGAATAAGACAATCCCTGACTTCAAGTGGCTTATAGTGAATGGATTAAAGACAATTATTTATCATTTACTTAATGTATAGCATGAGCTCAAGAAATCTTAGTTACAGTACTGTCACTATAATATTAATAGTTGAACTATGCTGCCTGATGGATGTAAAAGCCCTCTAATCTAGAGATAAATAAAGATTATACTTTTTCTTATCATCCAATTTTATTATTCTTTGATGATGATTGACTAAATATACTAATGAGGATTGAAAAATATACTGCTTTAAGTAGTTATGTCATAATTTCTGTCAGTCATGCAATTAGAAATACATATATGGAGACATATTTTCTATTGCCCCATTTTTCCTGGCTTTGTTAATGTATAATATATTGCTTTTCTACATTCACTCTCCATTTGATTTTTCTTCTAATGTAATTCACCACCTGCAGAAGTATGAGGCCTGGAAAATGTTGGTGCAAAATGCTCATTAGCACAATACCAATAAATCAACACATGTTTAAAAGAATCTTCTACCCAACCCTATTCCTTAAATGTGTATTCAATCATAATTTTTGAATTTCAAAATTGGTCCAGGTCATAGATCAGGAGACAGCTCTATTTTTACATAACTATGAGGTACGCTGTGGTTTTCTAACCAGAGAGATACTACAGTAATTTCTTGTGAAATATTTGGAACATTGTGACTGAGCCAAACTAAGAATGAAAGAACATGGAGAAAATACACATAACCACATGTCCTATAAGTCTTCTGTATGAAGACAGGTGTGAAGCCTATGAGGAGGGCATCATTTATTCATGAATTGATTGATTCATGCATTTATTAATTCATGTAGTATATGTTTTTGTGTGCATATAATTGCAAAGCACTATATTAGATGCATAAAAGAAATGTACTTCCTTTTAGAAGTGTCTTCTAAAAGACACTCCCCATCAGAGTGTCTAATGAAATGAGAGAAACAGAACAAAGTGGACATGAACAAATCTATTGTTAGACTTTATGATAAACACCATGAGAAGCAAATGAGCAGAATGCAGTGCTAAAGAGTAACCTGGAGTGAAGTCGGGGGTAGGGAAGGAGGATGAGAGACAACCTACTTAAAATTGTAGGGATGGTCTTTCAGAGGAGACTTAAAAAATAAGAAGTAATCAGCAATTCAAAGAGTATTCCAGTAGGGGGAAGAGCATATGTGAAGGCCCTCTGGACAGAAAGAGATTCATATGTTTGGGAATCTTGAAGGATATCAAGGCAGCTAGGACATGGGCAAGAAAAATGGCCCAAGACAGAGATATCAGGGCCCTACAGACCGTTGAAAGATGCTTAGAAATTCATCCAACCACAAGGGAAAGCCATTCAGTTCTTTAAAGTGGGAGAACAACCCATTTGCTTGAGGTTTAAAAATGCTTGCTCTGGCTGCTATAGCAGAGTAGGTAGTAGGGGACCAAGGTCTAACCAGAGGGAACAGCATGGAGGCTTTGGCAACAGTCCAGAGAAGTGATGACTAGGAAATGAGGAAACTTAAGATATAATTTGGAGGTATAATAGAGAGAGTTTATTGATGAATCAGAGTTGGAAAGTGTTACAAAGGAAAGGATCAAGTATACTTCAAGGCTTCTGTCGTGCGTGACTGTGTGAGTGCATGCTGGTGCCATTTACAGAGATTGGGAAGACGAGGAGGAAAGTTGGGGTCGAGTTTAGAAAGCAAGAATTTGTTTTGGACATGTTAAGTATAAAATGTGTTGCATGTAATGGATAATGCCAAGTAGCTAGTTGAATATTTAAGTTTAGAGTTTTGAGGAAAACTTTGGAGGTAAAAAAAAAAGAGAGTTTGCAGGATATAGATATTTAATCCCAAAGGAATAAACTACAATATCTAGGGAAAGAGTGAAAATAGAGCAGAGGGAGGCCCAACTGGACCAAGTGGATTAGGCTCCTGGATATTCCAAAATACTTAGGGATTGAATCAAAATTGCAAAATATTTAGAGGTTGAATAGAATAAGAGGACTTGGGTCAGGTGTGGTGGTTTATGCCTGTAATCCCAACACTTTAGGAGGCTGATATCAAAGGATTGCTTGAGCTCAGGAATTCAAGACCAAGCTGGGCAACATAGTGAGACCCTGTGTCTTCCAAAAAAAAAAAAGTTGGATACAATGGTGTGTACCTGTAGTTCCAGGTCCTTGGGAGGCTGAGGTGGGAGGATCCCTTGAGCCTAGGGGTTCAGAGGCTGCAATGAGCTATGATAACAGCTGCCCTCCAGTCTAGGAGACACAGTGAGAGCCTGTCTCTTAAAAAAAGAGAAGAAAAGGGGTCATTCAAGAAACAGTGAAAAAGGGAATAAAGAATTATGTCAGGGAATCTATGAAAGTAGAATGTTCCAAGATAGAAGGAATGGTTAAAAAAAGTTGAGTATTTATATCTGGCAGTGTGTATCATGCTGAATACTTTATCTGCATGGTGTTATATTATCCGTTCAATAGACTATTGAGTTGAGTACTGTTATTAGATCCATTTTACAAATGAGGAAACTATAGAGAGATTAAGTAATTTGCCCAAGATTCCATCATAAAGAGGCAAGTGTTAAATGCCAGGCATTCTAACTTCAGAGTCCATAGTCTTAACCCTTGTGCCGTTCTCTTCCACAAATACACCCAGCAAGTAAAAGACTGAGAAAAATAAAAGCCGAAAAGTACCCTCTGAAATTGACCACATGAAGTTAGGGAAACCTGAGTTGTTTTGTGATAACAGTGAGTACAAAGCAGTATTTTGGAGAGGGTTGTGCAGGGAATGGGAGATGAAGCTGTGTGCTGGGAAGGAGAGAAGAAATTAAAGGAAGGGAAGGGTGGCCTTACAGAGAAACAGACTTGAAGTGATGTGAAGTGTTTGCGCTGGGAGAATGCTAGTAGGAATAAGTGAGCAGGGAGGGAGTGAACGGGATAAGAGAGATCACCTCGGAGTAAAGCCTTGAAAAGAGAGTGTAGAGGAAGTTTTTATCCCTTTCTTGCATCCCTTCCTTTGTACATAAAATAGGAATGTTCTTCTTTTCTGAAGGATTTCAAAGAGAATGTTGGCTTTTCTTTCATTCTCCCCAACTCATGCCTCCCCAAAGGAAGAAGAGTGACTTCTGAGGCTGTGAAAAGGAAGGACTCTGGCTGCATGACCCAGCCTCCTCTGGCTTCTCCCTTTGGGACCTGATGACCCTCAGCATGTCCATCTTAACTCCTGCTGCCCCTGAGGCAATCTCACCGGGACACTGCTTCTCCAAGTGCCAGCTTGGGGTGGGGTCCTTGCCCCCTGTGTCTATTTCTCAGTTAGTTCAGGACTTACAGAGGGAAGAGAGTGGTTAGAACATTAAAACCCCTAGTGTAAAGAGAGGATGCAATTAGGTTTAGAGAACATGTGGAGAGTTTGGCTTTGGCAAGAAGAGGATCATGTTCTCTTCTGTAATAGAAAGAAAAGTTTTAAAGTAATGGGGAAAGATAATGTTTATAGAGTCGCTGCTGAGAAGAAGAAAAGTGATTTCTGTAACGTAATTTTTAAGATTTTATGATTTTTTTTTTTCTGAATAAAGTCTGAAATCCAACTTGGTTGTATTGGGAGCACTACATAGCTTTCATGTGTGAAGCCACTATCATCTAAGCAGAAGAAAACTAGAACAGATACACCCAGTGATTCTCAAACTGAGGAAGAGGACATGGCATGCCCTGTCTAGGGTAGCTAATCCAAATTTAGATAGGGCAGTTTTCAAAAGAAATCATTTCAATCAACAATGTAATCAGTAATGCAATTGTACATTTTTAAAAAACCACAAAATGTCATTTTTATTTAAAACATATATAATGACTTAATGTTTTATATTCATCAATAGGATGATTTAGTTTGAAGAAGTCAAGAAACAATGGGTTACCTAGAGTGTTTTCCATCCGATTCCTGAATTAAAATGTAGCTAAGAAACATATTTTCTATACCTTCTTTCCCTGTCTTTTGTGTCTTCTTTTTGGGAAATTTAAGATGGTAGATTGTTGGACTACATTGTCATTTTAACTATAAACCACTGGGCTTTGGCCCAGATTATTGTTACCTGCAGAAGCTATCTTGATTAAGTTTGGAGTTGCCTTATGTTGTACATAAGCAAAACTACATTTTAATCAGCTTGTCCATATGCTTTATAGAGATAGTTTGTAATAGGCCTTGTTAAAAATAGGTTTCTTTAATCAGCAATGTTGGATAAAAGCCTAAAGTCTTAAAATAGTCTTATTTATTCTGATTCCTTCTTCCTAAAATGAATAAACAGAATGAAATCGATGTGGCAATAGCGTGTTACAAATCACTTCATCAAAGGTAATGAAATTAAATTTCATCTCTGCAAGTTACTGCAAAAGACTGTTTAACATTTACAAGAATTTGACTTCCAAATCCTTCAAGCCCTAATCTTAGGATTTACATAATATGTTCCTACTTTCAGCCTTTTCCAGTTGAAAAACTTTGAAGTTCCAAGGCAAAAACTGAAATTGGAAATTTGTGTAATTTCAAAGCGAACGCTTGTGATATAGTGACACAATCAGAAAGTACATAGGGTAAAACCCATACAAATTTTGCTGCTACTAACTCAGTATTTGAAACTTTATAGTAGAAAGGTGATATGCAGAATTCTTAAAGATTGCTCCCAAAACACATGCTACATATTTCTAATCAATAAAATTAAAATATCTTATTACTAGATTGTTGAAAGCACTAGATCCTGGACTTAAATCTAGATCTTTGATTTTAGAGCCCTTGCCCTGTTTTGTCCACCAGGGCACTATGGAACATTTTTGCATAATGATACTGATTTATCAAAACTGCAGAGTGTTTATTTAGAAATTATAAAATGACTTAGTGAATAAAAAATTGAGGTATTATTTGGATTTGTCATACTATTAATGGTGGAGAAGAAACTGTTTCTTTTATCTATGCTCCAACAAATATTCTTTTTTTTTTTCTTTAATCAGTCTTGCTCTGTCGCCCAGGCTGGAGTGCAGTGGCGAGATCTCAGCTCACTGCAACCTCTGCCTCCTGGATTCAAGCAATTCTCCTTCCTGAGTAGCTGGGACTACAGGTGCACACTACCACGCCCGGCTAAGTTTTATATTTTTAGTAGAGATGGGATTTCACCATGTTGGCCATGCTGGTCGTGAGCTCCTGACCTCAAGTGATCTGCCTGCCTCAGCCTCCCAAAGTGCTGGAATTACAGGTGTAAGCCACTGCACCCGGCCCCAACACGTATTCTTATAATGGGATAGGAAGGAGGCTATGTTATGTGGATGCATTAATTTAATCATTATATCTGCTATTAAATATCACAAGTCTTTTTTTAGTTTATTTTCATAGGTTTTAAAATGTAGACTTGCTTGTTTTCTTGTGGTTTTTCCCCCGTAATGAAACCATTGATTCATTCAACAATTTATTTCCTAAGTGCCTACTCTATGACTAGCTGTATGCTAAATGCTAGGAATGAAATGATGAACAGACTAGAATTTCCATGAATGTAGTAATTAAGTTGATCTGGTGGTGTTCACTTCTAATAGAAAATGCTTCTCTCATATTACTTCTTTCTCTGAGCTGATGCAAGAATTGGAATATAAATAAACCAGCTGGCAAACTTAGAGGATTTAGATGTCCTTTTCACGAAAGGTCAGTAAGAAATGTTAACGTTTTATGTTAGGGTTTGTTAAACTCTGAAGAGGCAGAATTAGTTTGGGGTTTAATTTCTAGTATTCATAGCATAAAATTGGGTATAATAGCAGTGAATCTGTGTATGCTTCTATATAATTATTATTATTTCTACTGGCCTAGCCCTCCACAGAGTTAATTTCAACTGCATTTAATGAGAGAATTTCTTGTTTTTGCTAGAATTTCTAGCAAACCATTTCTGCATGTATTTGCACCTGCGGCTTAATTCTTAAATTCTCTGTTCTATGAATTTCCAAGATAGGAAACCTTAAATTTCTTAGAATGAATACAGGGTTAGAAATACATCCTGTTATAACAAACTATCTAGTTTCAGCATCCCATTAACTGTTCCAACACCAATTTGAATTCCCAAAGGATACTTCTGTTGAAGTATTTTTGCTTTGGTTTGCAATTGTAAAAGTAAATTGTGTAATTCCCGATTCCACATTAATGAGACTTTCTGTCTTAATCTTCCTCTTTAAGGGCACAAGGAATAGTATGGCCACTGCAATCACTGAGTGGGCTAGAATTGGAATATTCTATACCCCCAAGGGATTGTTTTCTTCTTTTGAAGCATAAGTCTCCAATCTATCATTTCTTCTGTGGTTGAGTTTCTGAATATGTTTGGGTTTTGCTGATTTTATGGTTTGTTTTTAGCTGCTGATTTTTAGTCAGACTCTATAGGAGGGGTAACAAAACCCTTAATTTTGCAATGTGAAAATTCTTTATGCATTTGCTCCCGAAAGCTTATTTTTGAGTAACTTGAGACTTTTGCAGCAGCCACAGTATCCAACTTGGAAAACCTGCGTTCTCAGCAGCTTTCCTACTTTAAATAATATTCTTACATTAGCTCTTTTAGGAAGCAAAGAGACAGCTTCCCTAACAGTAACAAGATGTGCAAACCACAGATGGTCTTCTTGCTGGAAATTGCTGGAAATTACTGGAAAGGACTACAAGTGTTGGGCCTTTGGGGCACAGTCATTCACATACCTTCATACACCACACACACACGCACACACACTCTCTCTCTCTCTCACACACACACACAGACACACGCACACACACACACTTGTGTGAACATACAACAAATGAATAGGGCAAAGTGATAATGTGTATAGCTACTACTAGCATATAGATTTCTGTGGAATTTTATACACTGCGGTAATAGAAATGAACACATTTTATGTTTACAATAGCTTTCTTAGGTAGAGCAGGCAGATATAGCATGAATACCACTGTTAAAGATAAGACTTAGATAGTCCAGGTCCTTGCCCAAGTGTAAGAGCTAAAGTTTATCTCTGCCTCCTAATTCCAGAGTGTAGCCTTTGGTTCAAAATGCCCTGGTTGTATTTCAGCTTTTCTAATTTCTAGTTCCATTACTTTCTTTAAGCCTCAGTTGATACCTCTACCAATAGGACATATGCTACCTACCTCATAAGCTTGTTGTGATCAGTGAATGAAATACTGCATGTATAACATGTGGCCTTGTACCTGATACATTATCAATGCTCAATGAATGTTCATGTTTGTTTTTTTAAAGCAAACATTCATACAATACTTATGCCAAATCTAAGTACTTCTTCAAATATTAGTCTAATCTTCATATCAATTTTATGACAGATACTGCTAATATTCCCATTTTACAGATGAGAAAATGGAGGCAAGGAAAGGTTAGGAAAATTGCCCAATTGCCCAAGGTCACACAGCTAGTAAATGCCACATTATGGAATCAGTTCCAGATAATCCAGTCCCCATGTCCATAGTCTTAAGTGCCATTCTGTTATTCTCAAGGTACACAGTGGAATATATGGAAATGCGACTTTTATATGCTAATTTTATACTGCTTTAAATTCCTAAGACCTAGGGAATATTCCCATATGCTATAGTGGGTTTTCTCAACTGTTGCTACTGTTACCACCAATATCCTAGGACTATAGTAAATGGATAGTAGAAGATCTATTTTTTTTTTCTCCCAGACAACTACAGAACTCAGGAACATATCCAACTAGTTATAATCCAGGCACAATTTGAATTCCACTTGATGGGAGAGGTGATTCCAGTGAAGAACTCAATTAAATAAAACATATTTTCTTATGCATTTCAGTCATATCATGATGTCGTTTAGGCTCAATGTAGAGTTGTATCATGCAGTATTTAGGCAAGATTACAAAACTATTAAGAGATGCAGAGCATGATAGATGTAGAAAGATGAAAAGCATTCCTTGGTTATGATGTGAGGGGATGATGATAGAAGGGTGGAGATAGTAGGAAAGTGGAAACCCCACAGATGTGAGAGGAAAAGGGAAGATAAGACAAAAACAATATGACAAGTGATAAATAATGGTTTATAAGGGTTAAAAGTGAAGAAGCTTGAAGAAAGATTCTCCACAACAAAAGCTATTGAAATAGAGAATTGACCCAGATATTGAGAGAAACCCTCCACAGTGAGCAGTGTAAAGCCACATTCAGTCACTGTTGGCCTAAGCCCTGGGCTTTGGGATGTACGTTCATTCATTTAAGCCACAAAGTGCATTTATCCTACTCAAAAAGTGATTTAGAAAATGAGTGTTAGATTTCCTATGCTTCTAGTAAAATAGAAATAAATTATGCAAGAGTAAAATATAGCTAATTACTATAAGAATCATTCTGTTAAAATTGATGAGTTTTGGATATTTTCTGCCAGTTCTTTTTTTCACTAGTTTCTGTCACTTCGGATTTCATTATCAACCTACCAGGCCTTTCCTGCTCCTTGGAGAACTGGTTGAAATGGTATTGAACCCTATTTTTATAGAGTAGGAAAGTCAAGAGCCCTCCTCAAATTGCATTGCCGCTTCTTGTCCTTACTTCTTCATGGTTCTCTGGTCTCCATCTATGCTCCTGAGTTTGCTGTCTTAGGTCAAATATGTGAGGAGTATATACACACACACACACACACACCCATATACACGTATATATATACACATATATATATATATACACACATATATATATATACACATACATACACACACACACACACACACACACACACACACACAGGTGATTTATCCGATGGGTTTAGTTATTTTCTGAAAGATTTGGGGACTGTCGTGGAAGAAATATCACATTGCGTACCACATAAGGGACTCGTATTCAGTTAGTTCTCTTGTTATCCTTCACTCTTCCCTCAAAACCCACACTCCAGAATGAGTCAAGCCTCCTTCTAAATGTAGTGCAGTCCCTGCAGGCTCAGTGTTAATTGAAAGTGGTACAGGAGGAAAGGAGCCTGAGAAGTGGATATAATTTCCTCAGCATCCCTGGGAATTGTGCAGAACACAGTTATAGCATCTTACATACTCTTACAAAATGATTGGAACTTGCATTTATAGAGAGCTTCCTGTGTAGATGCTGTGCTAGGCACTTTCACATATGGTGTTTATTGATTCTTAGAACCTTTCAGGTATATTTTATACCCATTTTATAGACGAGGAGAGTGAGTCTCAGAAAAGCACCTAACATTGTTACTATGCTGAAGGAAGGCATTGGAATACATGTGCGGAGGAATAGGATAGTTCTTTACCTCTCAAAAGCAGAGGGACAAGAAAAAGCAAAAGTTAAGACAAACCAGACCGTCTGCTTATAGGGGCCATGCCAAGAAAGATGGCTTCTTTTCCTTATTTCCTAGTCTTTATCTAAGGCGTCAGCACCCATTTTCCTTTGGGAATACAAAGCACATTCCGCGAAGAACCTCTCAGTACCTACTAAGAGCTTATTTTTGTCTTCATTTTAATGTTTCATTTATTATCAAATAGGGTACTTTATCTCATGCAGCACACCTACATATTCCATTATGCCATATTTACATTTGTTTAATGCATTTAATGAAGAACCTTGTTAAAAATTTAACAAGACTTCCCCTTTCATGAAATTTGGAAATTGAAGGTAGCATTTAACAGGTTTCCTTGTAAACCACAATACTCATTTTTAGAATTGTTAGCCAGTAATTCAATTACCCACACAGTTCTGCTTTCTAAGAACGTGAAAATGGAAGTCTCGTCTTATGCAAGCCAGAAAACCTACTAGCAGTGTTCTAAACTTAGAACAAAAACGTGATGCCCTTCAAATCTTGGTTGGGAAGAGTGGTGAGGAGGGGGAGAAAGAAGAAGGGGAATAACAGTGTCATTTTCTGTTTGTCTCTGGCCATCTGGAGTTCAGTGCCATGTCCTTTGCTCATTCTAAGGAGAACATAAAAAGGGCAATGAGATGCTTACGTATTTTGTAGTGTCGGTAGAACATCATCAATTATAGTATCTATCCCTTTATCAAATATAAGCCATCCTATAAGCCAATATGAGACTTTAGATCAATTCTAAAATGGGCCAATGTAAAATATAAACAGTTCCTGGTGATAAAATAATCTACTATGTGAATTGAAAGTCAAACATATTTATAAAATGTAAATAATTGTTAATAATGATAATAATTATTGCTCAGAACTAAAGAGCAGCTGGCTTTTTGTATAATTTAACACCTTTCCTCTAAATCTCTACTCCTCTGAAACTGCCTTCCCCCAAAATAACTTGCTTTATATCGAAACTCAAATTTAATTTTAAAATAAAATTTATAGGATCAACTATAGAATATTGACATTTTGTATGTCAGAAATGGTTGAATATTAGTGATTTCATAGGGTTCAACATAATACTGTGAGTGCGGTCTAAATCGTGGTGTGTGTAAGTGTGCTCTCCTGAAAAGCCATGCTAGTCCAAATAAACTTTGTTGCCTTGGTGATCTACAGCTTATTTATCTTCTTTTTTATGAATTGAAAAATAAAAATTATATACATTTATAGTGTGCAAAATGATGTTTTGAAATATGTACATGCTGTGCAATAGTTTAATCTAATTAACATAGGCATCACCTCACATACTTAGTTTTTGTTGTGACAACGCTTAAAACCTACTCTCAGAAATTTTCAAAATACAATACATGGGTATTTACTATGGTCACCCATGTTGCATAGTAGATCTCTTGAACTTACTTCTCTTGATAAAATGTTATATCCTTTGATCAACATTGTACCCATCTAAACTCCTTATACCCTTCTACTCTGCTTCTGAGTTGAACTATTTTAGATTCCATATAAGTCGCATCGTGTGGCATTTGTCTTTCTGTGCCCGGCTTATTTCATTTAACGTGTTCCAGGTTCATTCATGTTGCAAATGACAGGATTTTTTTTCAAGTTCAGTAGTATTCCATTGTGTATACATGCAACTTATTTCTTAAACTGTTATTTTTTTTAATTAATCTTAATGCCTTCTTAGGTACATATAGTCCTTCTGTAGCTTTTAACTCTAGTCTACAAACACCTAAGAATGGTGTTATTAGGAAGAACAAGGCATTAGGAAAAAGTAGATAAATCTATACAGTGTAAATCCATGTTTCCTCAAGTATATAATGCCACAGGTGATTTTTGGTTACTACTGCTTGAAGGAGTCCATTCAGCTTGCTTAGCTGTGAGATACAGCTTTCACCCTAATTTCCACAAAGCAGCTCAGAGTGATTCTTTTACCATGTGATGACTCCTTTGCTCAAATCCTCTCTTGGCCTCATTTGATGATCTTGAAGCTCTATATGATCTGGCCTCACTCCCCTGCCCCCAGCACCATCTTGTTTGACTTCATCTCCAGCTTCTCACCCCCTAATTTTCTCTGTTCCAGCCATCGTGGCCTCCCTGCTCCACTAACATAACATACAAGTCTATTTCCTGAACTGCTGCTCCCTCGTAACTGCTCCCTCTGTTATGATCATGGCTCCTTCCTTCAGTCTCTTCTCAAAAGTCCAATGGTCCATGAGTCCTACTTGGCTCTCCCATACATAGCAGTACAAATGCATACCTTCATTCCCTATGTCTTTTACTGTGCTTGATTTTAATCCACTGCATTTTTTGCCATGTAATTTGTTATATATTGGCTTGTTTACTTATCACCTGTCTCCCTCCATAAGAATAAGGGCTCCAGGATGGCAGTTGTTTTGCCTGTGTTGTTCACTGTGTATCCCTGGTGCCCAGAACAGTATGGGGTGGTGAGTAGCCATTCCAGGAATGAATGAACAGTTCATTTCAGCTCATGAGAAGTAGGGTGCTGGATAGGGAGAAAGGGTTGTTCATTAGATGTCACTCTACTCTGTCAGTTTTTAGGAGGCTGGAATGAAAAGTGCTTCAGTCTATTTTATTGTCACCTTTTGTGGCAAGTAGCCATTGGCACCATATATAATCTTCATTGTAAATGAATACAGTAGTACCCCCTTATCCACAGTTTTGTTTTCTGCAGTTTCAGTTACCTGCAATACAGTACGATATGATATTTTAAGAGAGAGAGACCTCATTCATGTAACTTTTATTACAGTATATTGTTATAGTTGTTCCGTGTTATTGTTAATCTCTTACTGTGCCTAATTTATAAACTAAACTTTATCATAGTTATGCATGTATTGAAAAAAACATGGTATGTACTGTATAGGGCTTGTTACTATCTGTGGTTTCAAGCATCTACTGGAAGTTTTGAAATATATTCCCTGCAGATAAGAAGCGATTACCATAAGGTAAAAGTCAATTTCTCATGAAAATGTTTTATTGAAGTATAACATATACCCAGAAAAATCCAAAAATCATAGATGGTTAAATGTTCACAAAGTAAATACATCCTGGTACCCAGTGTGCAGATCAGGAAACAAAACATTACCAGAATCCCATAAACCCCTTCATGTTGTCATCAATGTAGTAACTCCCCAATGTTTAGCCTACCATTTTAATATCGTAGATAGTACTGCTTGTGTTTGGACTTAATATACATAGAGTCATAGGGCATGTACTCTTTTATGTCTGGATTCTTTGCTCAAAACTATCTTTATGAAATCATTCATGTTGCTGCTAATAGTCATAGTTCATGCATTTCCATTGCTGTATAAAATTCTATGCTACTGTTGATAGACATTTGAGATTTTTTCCAATTTTTGTGTATTACAAATCATGCTGAGATGAACATCCTTGAATGCATCTTTTGGTTAACACATAAAAATGCATGCCTTGAACTTCATTAGGTATTGCGAGACATTTTTTCAAAGTAGCCTTACCAGTGTGCACCATCACCAGCAGGGCAGCAGAATTCCAATCACTTCTCAACACTGCACTTTGTATCGTGTCTTTTACATTTTAGCCACTGTGGTGGGTGTGGTATGAGTTCAATGTAGTTATAATTTGTATTACTCAGGACTAGTGCTGTGGAACACTTTAAAATATATTTGTTGCCAATTTGAGTTACGTGAATCTATTTTCATGGATATTAAGATAATATAGATCATATATGGATAAGGTAGAAATCATATAGGTCATAATTTAATGGCTAAAATTTAGTAAACATTGCTTTCATTAATGACTCTTTTACTAATTGATAGATTGTATTCCCTTTACAAAGCTTTTGCTGTGGAAAATTCAGTTCAATAGAAGCTAATTGTGGGTTAATTATGAATAACCCTCCATGCTGAATGGTGTGAGGCTACCAAGGTCCACGTCATGGGAAGCTTCTCAGATGTTACGTTGAAGCTATGTCTAACAAGCATGAACAGGGTCTGCAAGTAAGGCAGAAAAGGGAAGCCAACGTACTAGAAAAACCTAAATAAAATTTGAAGGTGTGAAGAAGTATGAAACTTTTAGGAAATTGCAAGGGTTCAGGTGTGGTTATCAGAAATAATAAAGAAAATTGCCACCATCTTGTTTATAGGGAATGAAGACTCGAAGAATTGACACTTAATATTAGCCTCCAGAAGTACCAAGGGCCAATAGTAAATTGGACTTAGGGTTTAATGACATTAGTTGTGTAGCTTGAAATGTTTGAAGTTAACTCAGCATCATTTACAATGATTTTTATGCCAAATGAAATATGCATGAGCAGGGAAATATTTCCTGGATAGCTTTTTGCTTTCTGTGTTAGGCCTTATGTCAGCTGTCTAAAATGTAGAAGTGAGCAACACATTTATTGTTATTGAGAATGCATAGTAAAATAACATGAATTCTATCATTTTTACAGCTAAGATGCTGTTATACATTAAGCAGAAAACCCTGGCAGCCTCTGGTTAAAAAATAATGATTTTATTATTCTTTTGGAGTTAACATTTATTTTAACTAATGTTTACTGTAGTATTAAAAAATTCCTTTCAGAACTAAATGCTATAGTCAAATCCATTATCTTTGACACTATATTTTAATTGGTTATTAGAAAATAACAATTCTTTATCACATTATATTTTAATGAAATCTTTCAAAATGATTAGACAAGATATTTTTCCTTCTAGTCTCAAAATTATTTGTAGAATTTTTCTTAAAATACTGTAGGGAATGTCTGTCATTTCTGAATAGATGTGGTTCTATTTCAAGGCTAAATATAACTCAATTGTTGAAAAAAAATGTGATAAACATGGAACAAATGTGTCTCTAGAAACGGGATTCACAGCATGTGATCTTCTTTACTTGTAGGCTGAAGAAAAAGGCCCAGTCGGTGGATATTAATGCTCCGGGGTTCAACCCTTCTGCTGGTGCAGGAAAGCAAACACCACAAGCCAGTAAGCCCCCTGCACCCAAGACCCCCATCATTGAAGAAGAGCAGAACAATGCAGCAAATACTCAGAAACATCCTTCCAGAAGGAGCGAACTGAAGAGGTTCTACACAATTGGTGAGCACCAGATGTTTTACACAAGTGAATAGATGAAATCTACCTAAATGGCATTGAGAATTTCTGGGTCTGTTTAGTTCAATGGCTCCTTGTTATAAAACATGTAAATCTTTCTGATGGTATATTTGGACATTTTCTTATGTGGTCTGAACATAAAGATGGAAAACTACTGAAAAACTTTCAGCAAAGTTAAATAAAACAGGCTTGAGGACCTTCTATATCCTAACCTAAGGGAAGTAAATGTACATATACATACATATACATACACATGTACTACATATGTGTAGAAAAACCTTCTTAGGTTTTTCAGTTTTTAACTTTGTGTGCTACTATTTTCATTTCAGTCATTGTTCAGCCAGTGCCTTTCTTGTTTTTTGGTTTTTGCTTTATTTCATTTTCCCTTCGGGCTCCCAGGTCTCTGAACCTGTTCTGTCAGGTTGTTAAGACTGTGGTTGATGTCAGCCTGTAACTAACAAAGCCAGTAAGAAAGTAAAGTTATTACATTCTGAGAGAGGACAGATTACATTGTGGGTCTATTTTGACCTTGCACTTTGCTTTACTTTGGGAAAATTGAATGGCATCCAGTCCCGTCATAGGGAAGAGTAAGAAGATACGGCTTGGGTTTTGCAGGCATTACATTATTTCCCCCCAGATATAATAATATCCTGTAATTTTGTACTTTAACATTTAACCAGAGAGTTGTAGGCAATCAGTCCAAACAAATCAAATTACCAACTTTTGTGTACCGTATTAGCCCAGAGTGTCTTTAGCCTTGCTTTGTAATGAACGATAGCAGCTTTTAGTGTCTTCAATCTATCTGAGACAAAAGTTACTAAACATCTAATACATGGGAAAGAATGATGAGTAGGGGAGACAAATCCACCCAAAAAGAGAATGGCTGCTTTGGCCTTGCTTATTACTTCAATTTGGAGAGATTCGGTCCCATCCAAAAGCTGTAATAGTAGAGACTGTGGCTTAATGGGTTAACCAGTGTTACATCAAAGAGGGCCTGTTTTCTTTAAAATTTACCATCCTCACCACCCCAATATGAGAATGTTTGTTTTAAGATTATTTGAATCTTTTTCTTTGATATTTTAGTAGCCATTCCTAGAAATGATCATCAGGAGACCAGATTTCTAGTTCTAATTCCTACACCAATTTCCTGTGTGACTTTGTCAAGTCATTTTCCAATGTCTTTGGGTTAAATTCTTTCCTTCAAGCTGAAGAAATGCCTCCATGTAGGGCTAGCCTTATTTCAGAATTTGGCTGCTAAAACCATGCTTTCTCTTCCCCCCATTTTATGTCCTCTTCTTATATATTCATTCTCAGGCTTCCTTTTTCCAGACGGTCAAGTCTCATTTTCTGAAAGGCAGCAAGCAGGGTGTCAGTGAGATTGTTCATAGTCAGGTAATGAGAATTAATAAAAGTGTAGACAAGCACATATTTCTAAAAACTTATGCTAGCACAGTTCTTCAAATCAATTGACTAGAAAAGCTCACAAAGTCTATATAACTCTGTCCAATTACCAATATCCTCTTCTCCTCTGCAACATATCTGTCTCCTTCTATTGCTTCTCTAATTGGCTAAAAAGACATAGTATTTTTTCCTTCAGCAAATAAAGCTTATCCTACAAACTCAATGGTCCTTAAAAATTAGAAAAAAAAAAAAAAAAAAGGAACGATAGTAACCAGCTTGGCCACCATGAATATAGGCTAAGCCTAGAAAATAGAAGTCTCAAAAGAGGTGGATTGCAGAAAGATGAACAATGAGTTATTTTAAATAATACCACCACTTGTGAATTCTTCTCTGTTGAATTGGTAACAGTTTGCTTCATAATCAGTATGAGTGGCATGTCTATTGTGTTAAAAGAGACCTCTGAACTGTTAAATATACTCTACATAACCCTTTTAGTAATTTAGACCTGGAAACATTACTTTCAAGGCTGACATATTAGCAACCGTGTAATCACCTGTATTGAAAGTTCCCTTTACAAAACAAATGTACTTCAATGTCTCTTAGTAAAAGTATTAGTAATAAACAATAAAAATTTTCACTTTTTGATAATTTCATATGCCAGGGGCAATTTAAGCTCCTGGGTTCTATCCTCAATTCACCCTCACAACAGCTCGGACAGGTAGGTGTTACACGCTATTTTTATAGATGAGGATACAGCCATAGATCATTTAAAGATGGGGTCATGAGCTGTAGATAGCAGGCTCTGCAAATTAAATCTACCTTCTTTTGTGACCTGTCAGAATCAGGCTTTCTCTGACTCTCAAAGGCTGCCATCCCCCCTCTGCGCAACAATAAGCTGGAGTGTTGTTGTTGTTGTTGTTGTCGTCGTCGTCGTCGTCGTTGTTGTTTGAGACGGAGTCTCCCTCTGTTGCCCAGGCTGGAGTTTAGTGGCGCCATCTCGGCTCACTGCAACCTCCCCCTCCCGGTTTCAAGCGATTCTCCTTCCTCAGCCTCCCGAGTAGGTGGGACTACAGGCGCCCGCCATCATGCCCTGCTAATTTTTTTGTATTTTTAGTAGAAACGGGGTTTCACTGTGTTAGCCAGGATGGTCTTGATCTCCTGACCTCTTGATCTGCCCGCCTCGGCCTCCCAAAGTGCTGGGATTACAGGCGTGAGCCACCGCTCCCGGCCAGCTGGAGATTTTATGGATAATATAGTTGAGTGATATTTTTACCACAAGTTCTAGAGAATCTCACTGAAGGAAGCCTTGCCAACGAACCCATCTACAAACCGATATGCTCATTCATTGAAAGATACCTTTCAATATCTGTTTAGAGTTTACTCTCCTGGAAAACTCTAGGAGCCCTCTTGTGGCCAAGTCAAGTACATTTAAATTTAGCAGTGAAGTTTTATACTATAGTTACTACAGACATTCAAGCAATAATTTTAGGGCTTAAAGGATTTTCAAATAAAAAATAATAACTAGAAACATGTTGCAGCCATTGAAGTGTCTTTTAGTGGCTGCAGTGGCTTTTCTAGAATTATTTTCTTAGAAGTACAGTTATTCTTTAGTATTCAGGGAGTAGAGGGGATTGGTTCCAGAACCCTCACAGATACCAGAAATCTGCAATTCCCAAGTTCCTGATATGAAATGGCATAGTATATGCATATAACCTATGCACATCCTCCTGTATACTGGAAATCATCTCTAGGTTACTTATAATATCTAATACAATATAAAAGTTATATAGTTGTTATACTGTATTTGTAGTCAGTATTGTTTTATATTGTGTTGTTACTGTTCATTGTTTTTGCTCTGGAATATTTTGAATCAGTGGTTAGTTGAGTCCATAGACACAGAGCCTACAGATATGGAGGGATGGCTGTATAATAAAATTCCATTGATTTAGGATAAGTAGGGGAAAGCTAGTCACTATTGATGTGAAATAAATGAATCTTCAGGTAAAAGGAAAGTAATCACCATGTCAGACTGTGGTTCAGGAAAGAGTATCTTCTGCCCTGCTTCTATCACTAACTGTGTAATCTGGCACAGGTTATTTACCATCATTTGACCTTAATTTTTACGTGTGTACAATGAAAGAGATAAACCAAATCATGTCTTTCAGAGTTGTTTTTCATCTTATTCTCTTTTATTATCACAGCTGACCATAAAAGCACTGTACAAGTGTTCTATTGCCATGAAACAAACTACCACAACGTTAGCAGTTTAAAATAACACCGATTTATGAACTCCCTGTTCTGTAGGTCAGTCCACACGGTATGACTGGGTTCTCTGCTCAGGCTGTCTCAAGGATAAAGTCAAGGTACTAGCTGGGTTATGTTTTCATCTGGAGTTTCAACCAGGGGAATAATTGCTTCTAAGCTCATTCTTATTGTTGGCAGAATTCAGTCCCTTGCAGTTGTAGGGCTGAGCTACCCATTTCCTTGCTGGCTGTCAACCAGGGACCACTCTCAGCTCCTAGGGGCTGCTTGCTTTTCTTGTCATGTGGCCCCCTCCACCTTCGAGCAAAGAACTTCACATCAAATCTATTTCATTTGGATTCTTTGTCTCAACCAACCAAGAATATTCTCTGCTCTTAAAGAATTCATGTTATTGAGTCAGGATCACCCAGATTTTCTGTCTTAAGATCCATACAACCTAATTGCGGGAATAAAGTCCATCATAAATTCCAGACCCTGGAGTTATGCAGACGTGCACACCAGAGGGGTGGGAGATCTTGGTGACCATTTTAGAATTCTGCCTACCACATTTTACAGCACCACCTGATATATACACATGCAAATACCAATATATCTCAGATGAAATTTCTTAAAAGCATTTCTATTACTATCTATTTTGATTACTTATAGAATAGAATATTCTATAGAATATGAAATAGAATGGAACATTCTATTTCATTTTTTAAATACAGTCTCAACTCACTAAATTTATTTCATAGTCCATTAATGGGCTATGACCTGAAGTTTGAAAAATCACTGGACTTGATATTTGAAATCCTTCAGATACTTAAACTTCTATTATTCTTTTAAAAATAGAATTGTTAATTAGAGCTAGAATAAAAAACATTAACTTAGTGGAGTAGCACTAATAGGTAAATAGAAGAAAATGGAGTGGAATTTTTTACTACTCCAATTATTGTTTGTGTTAGATAAAAGCATTTGAGTTTGACAGGGTGCATAAGAAACATATCCTTCAAAACCACAGCCCCTACTTAAAGATACAATGAAGCCAAATAGTAGACTCAGATATTTGTGATAATCATTTTATTTCAATACCCTTAATTCAAAGAACTACATATAAGGACATCTGAAAAATATTGTAAATTAAGCATGGAGGTAGTAAAGAAAACTGTGCACACAGGAGCCAAGCATGTACCATTGCTCCCTAAGGCATATGGTTCTATGTGATATTGATTCCTCACTTCAGGGAACTGGAGCTAGAATTCATATATCTCGGTCCAGCTTCTGCGACTATTAGTAAAAGCTCCTGATGTCTTTCTATACGGAGGATTTTCGCTGGACAGTTAGGAAATAGGACCACTCTTGAATGAATATCCCCACAATGGGAATCATTCAGTGAAACACCGAACACTGATTAGTCCCTGATCAATTCCTGCTGTGTGAAAGCCCTCATGGAAGATGCTGCTCAGAATAGAAAGAAAAATGAAACAGAGAGCCCTGCTTTCAAGGCAGCCATCCTATGTGTTGAGGAAGAGCGTGCCTGGTTGAAATGAGCACACAGGTAAGCAAAATAGACAACACAGAATGCCCTAAATGCCATGGACGTGGGGGAGAGGGTGGTGTGTAATGAATGAGGGAGGGGGCAGCAGGAGACAAGGGAGAGTCAGAGTGCCCTGGCATCCACAAAAGGAGACATCTCCTCAGATGGTGTAGATGCTCGGAGGCCCTTTATGGGCTCCATAGAGCAAGACACCCTCACCACTCTCCTTTGTTTTTGCTTATGAGCACCCCTGGCATCTGCACTTCCCTCTGCCTCCTGTTTTCTTGTGTTGGCATGTCTGTCTCCATACTGGTTCTCAGTTCTTAGGAGGAGGGAATGGTGCCTGCAATCTCATTAATCCCAGCATTTAGTGCAGTGTGAGGCACACAGTTAAGTGCCAAATAACTGTGGAGGGCAGAGAGGAGAGTTAGAAAGGGTTATGAATCTTGTCCTTTGAAGTGGAGGAGGAGAGGATGGAATCTACTCAGAATTCAGTTGGAGGATGAACTTAACATTTACTGTGTTCCAGGATCTTTAAGCAATTTTTACACATTATCTCACTATACAAAGCTCAGTGACACAGGGTTATGACCTCACTTTCATGAAAATCAGAAGTCTAGAGAGGTTAGGAGATTTGTCTAAGGTCACAGCTTCCCCAAATAGCCTAGATAGGATCCAGACCCAGTTTAATGTAATTGCAGAGCAAAGGCTCTTAAACACCACAACATGCTATCTGTTTACCCCCCAGCGTAAGTATACAGATAAAAGATTTTCTATCTATAGGCCATTAGAGAAGGATTGGAATACCTGGTGTAGAAAACAATGAGTAAGATAATTACAACCTTTATGTTTATTTTTTTAAAGTCCTCTTTTATGAGTTATGCCACGTAAATGCTCTATGCAACTTAGTAAAGAAGCCAGAAAAGCTTTCAGTTTAGCCTTTCCTCAGCAGGGCTCCTGAATAGGGGGTCCAATAGGGGGGCTCCATGGCTAACAGGTGTTTGAATAATACCTCTGGAACTTTCCTTCAGTTGAAATCTTTCCCTCTCAGGTTCTCACCTTGTCATGGGAATTGACAGTCTATTCGTCCCTTTTAATCTTGTTTGTCTTCATGGATCAACCTCTCCCTTTTATCCTATCTAAACTAATCTCACTGTAACACCTTCTTGTAAGACACAGTTTGTGATTAATCATCCACTGTTCTTTACTCAGCCATGTATAGTCATTTAGATTCAGATAAATGAATTAAATAAATATGTATTGAATGCCTACTATGTTCCAGGCTACGTTCAAAGTCCCGTGAATAAAAGATTAAACTAAGGCCAACCCTCAGGTGCTTATATTCTAGTGGGGAAGGCAGGCAATAAATATACAATCAGGTATTTAACACACTGTCAAGTAATGATACGTTTTTAAAGAAGAATAAAATAGATTGAGAGAGGTAATATGTTATGCCTGTAAAATATGTTTAAATCTTATACAATTTTTATGAACATTCTAGATGATGAATTGTCTCAGCTCTAACTGGGAAATCAATTGGCTGGATTCGATTACAGGACATTAGATACATTAATAATAGATTTTTCAGAGTTGTTTTTCACCTTCCTTGGAATCAGATTAGCTTATGAAAAGACTAATGGAATTGATATTTGCAGCATGAAGGAGAAAATGATTAAGGGGAAATTTATTGACCCTCATGCTTCCCCACATTGTTTTCAAGAGGAGGTATCCAGATGTTCTTTTCTACCAAGAATAAACAAGGAATGTGGATTAAGCTATAATTTAGCATATTGAAATTAAATATCAGGGAAAATGTAACAAGTTTTAGTATATACAGAGAAGCTGGGTTTTTTTGTTTTGTTTTGTTTTGTTTTTGAGATGGAGTCTCGCTTTGTCGCCCAGGCTGGAGTGCAGTGGAGCGATCTCGGCTCACTGCAACCTCCACCTCCTGGGTTCACGCCATTCTCCTGCCTCAGCCTCCCAAGTAGCTGGGACTACAGGCGCCCGCCACCATGCCTGGCTAATTTTTTTGTATTTTTAGTACAGACGGGGTTTCACTGTGTTAGCCAGGATGGTCTCCATCTCCTGACTTCATGATCTGCCTGCCTCAGCCTCCCAAAGTGCTGGGATTATAGGCATGAGCCACTGCGCCCAGCCTGGTTTTTAAAAATGTATAGCTATTAGCCGGGCGAGGTGGCGG
>NW_016808026.1:3321398-3343369 GCF_001698545.2 Rhinopithecus bieti
TTCCAAAAAAAAAAAAAAAAAAAAAAAGTGTATAGCTGTTGTCTCTTCAGAGTGGTTTAGGATTCAACTTGCCAGAGGGAAAGAGAAAATTAGCACTCAAAGATCCTAAATTATTTTGATCAAGGCCATGAAAGCTGCGTAGTCATTCAGTGGGTGTTTATTGAGCTCCTTCTTTTGCTCAGGAAGGCAGGTGAATCAATGGTGAGGAACTTGGCCTTGAGAATCTAAAGTCTAAGTTGGACCTTTACATTCCTCCTGCTAGATATGAGACCATAAACAAAGTAGTTAGAATCTCAAATCTCAGTATCCCTCCTTATAAAAGGAAATAAAACTGTTCCTTACTGAAAGTGCTGTGGTGAGGTATAAGTGAGCTAATGTATTTAAAGTACTTATATTAGTGCCTAGAACTTGCAAGTTCTCAGTAAATATTAGTGAGCTTGTTGTTGTTGTGAATTAAGGATAGAGTATGAATGAAGCACCATGGTTCCTGCTCTAATGGAACTTACATGAATCAAGCCTCTTGTCTTGACCTTTGTGGATCTGATCAAATCATCCCCTGTTTAAAACCCGGCAGTGGTTCCCCACTCTCCACAAAATAAGGTTGTTACTCTATAGACCTTTCAAACAGCTTCATTGCAGACCTCAGCCCTACACTCTAGCCAAGCTAAAAACTCTTTGTGGTTTCCCAAAGTTGTAATTCTGTTTCTGTGTGCTGTATCATGGGCTTTTCCTTCTGCCTAGAATAGTGATACCTCCACCTCTTTTAGCCTTCTGATTAGCTACCCATTTGCCAGGATTCAATCCAAACATCCTTTACGCCTGGCCACAACTTCTCTAAATCTGATTAATATGAATACATTTCAAGCATTTTAATATATAGATTGTCTGTCTTTTAGGTGACTAACATATTGGATTTAATAAATTTAATAAATGCTTATAACATTTCTATAGAGTGAGTGGAATTAAGTCTCTGAAAGTTGAATGACTTATTCATGGTCATACTGTAAATAGTGTCAAAGCCAAGGGAAGAATCTAAGTAAACTGGCCAATAGTAAAGAGCCCATCCTTTACATTTATTTTCAGGTCAAATTGTCTTTTCAAAAACAAAAATGAAATTAGATGGTTGATGGAGATCTCACTGAGTGGTTTCCCAAGTGCTAGTCTATACCATTGATGGTATAGATCCAATAGAAAAGATAGAAAAGATCCAATAATAAAAGAACAGTAGTTTTTCATAAGACTATACTTAGTTAAAGTGACTGTCCTTTCCCTTTTCTCTTTCTTTCGTTCTTCCTCCTTTGTCCCCTCCCTCTTACTTTCTCCCTTCTGCTCTTTCTTCCACCCTCTTTCCTCCCTTTTTCCTTCTTTCCTTCCCTCCTTGTGTTAAAATGAATGGTCTTTTGTGAAATGACTGCTTAGTATATGGTATCAATTTGGGGTTTTTGTTTAAGTCTGTTCTTTTAAAATTCTTTTACTTGTCAAAATATTAAGTTGGGAAATAGTCCCTAAAATATTCTCTTGAAATTGTGATGGTCTGTAAAATTACAAATTCTAAAATCCAATGCAATGATCTTGTCTTTTGCCCTGCTTGCAGGATAGAATACCTTCAACATTCCAAACTTAATGATGCACAGTTAAATATAAATTTGTATCTTACTAACCCCAGGCTGCTTACATATTGAAAAGAGAGCCTATAGAACTAGGGGTTCCCTGGGAATTCTTCTCAGTAGTAGGCAAAATTAAAACAGTAATAACTAGTTTGGAAGCTCTAAAGAGAAAAGCAAGACACATACTTAACTGCTTTTTAATTGCAGCACACCAGACACTTTAAAATATCATCACATAACTTATACACCTCTCATTTAATAAAAAAGATAACTCTAAAGTAAAAATACTGTAACAGGAGGTTAAAAACTAAAAGGAAAAAAACTAATCTTGCTAGAGGTGGCACACTCTGCAGTGTGAAACTAGGTCACCACTGACTTGGAACCTTTTCTCCAAGCTGGAAGGTTCTTCATGGAAAAGCAGGAAGTCTCTGCGATTTAATCAACAAAACTATCTTGGCATGCAGGTCACTGTCTGTAAGCACAGAAACTAAAACAGATAGCTGCTCTGAGGGTTCTAATTAAATTCTTGAGAACTACGACTTTGTTTTGAATTGAAATTTGTTTTGACAGTTTGATGACTTTTACATTTTCTGGGTCACAAAATGTTTAGGGAAAATTATTTCATTGCTGAGGTTTCTTGTTACACATGGAAACTAAAAGTCCCTAAATGGACCTGGGCATTTCACAGATTTTGAAGAGTGGTTCAAAGTTTGTATAAGTACCCAATATGTAGTTTTTTTTTATTAAGAGAGTGGAATTTGAGGACATCAAGATTTCAAGTTTAATTTTTTGGTTCATTTGTGTATTAATCAGACCGTGGGATTCAATATATGTTTATGACAGTCTACATCTCCGTGTGCATATTTGTTGGGGGGATATTTGATTGGGATTTTATTTTATAATATTTTTCATTTATTTCATTTAATATCTACTTTAAAACATAAGATTAAGGAAATCCCACAGGCTGAAACTACTTTCAACTCTAAAATTAATATGAAAGCTTTATTTCTTTTGAGAAATTAGATTTTTTTTAACCAATCATTTACATAACTTTAAACTTTACCAAGCAACCGGAGGTATACTCAGAACGAGAAAAAAATGTGTTTGCTTGATATCCCTATAGATTTGTAGTGTCTATAATTTGTTAAATAAAAAAGCTTGCCAACTCTAGTTTTATAGCATTAGCACCTTATTTTATAGACTTGCTTTCTTCTTTTTTGCCCTGCTTCTGTGATTGTTCTCTGTCGGAAGGAATCAACCCAGAATCAAGAAATACAGCTTCATCATGGCCATGATAAACGGATTAAGAAATGTCAGTAACATCGAGGTTTCTTTGAGCAAATGGTTTTGGTATTACGTTTGAGCTGCAGCATAATAGTCTTACAACGTATTAAAAAACAAATTATATCTGTCAATTTATTTAATGATTTCTAAACTGCCCAATTAAACCTATACTGGTTTAATTCATGGAATAATTAAAATGGACATTGTTCATCGTTGAGAAATAAGCATGATCCTGTTTGAAATTTCCTAAATCCCTATTAAAATTAGTCTTTCACTGCTGTTAGCAAATAAAACTTGCCCTTTTAACCTGCTAACACCACCATGAACTTCCCATTTCACTGAAAAATGATGAGGGGAAGAAAATGAGAAATTATTAAGCAAGACCTACTCTATTTTAAACATTCATAGATAGAATTAATGGCGATTTGAACAGTGAAGTAATATGTCTACATTTCCCAATGTTTTCATTTTTTTAAGAGTAGGAATTTAAAGAACTTCTAGGAACTTGCTCACGTTCAGAAATGAAACTATTGGTATCTCTTGATTTTTTAAAATTTGCTTTTCTTCCCACTTTGTACCTAAGGATATATAGTTTCTTAGTTTTTTTTTTTTCCTTCTTTTGTGAGATGGGATCTCAGTGTCATCCAAGTTGGAGAGCAGTGGTGCGATCATAGCTCACTACAGCCTTGAATTCCTGGGCGCACGTGAGCCTTCTGCCTCCGGAGTAGCTGGGATTACAGGTGTGCATAACCATACCGAGTCAGGGTATTTCTTTACATGTAAAAATACTACAGGATTTATGCTTGTCAGTGAAATTTTGAGCATGTTCACAGTTATGACTGAAAGAATATTACTTATGAGAATGGAAAATAGGTAAAACCAGACACAACTGGGGGGAAAAGCTTCTATTGTTGTTTCTACCAAAGTTTTGAAACTACTTTTACTATAGTTAAAAGCTGTGAATCCAACTGAAGATTATAAATGTTACAGTGACCATTCATGATACATTCCCTATGTATTATGTGTACATCTACATACAAGCAAGTTACTAGTAAACAGCTTTAAAATTCACTAACTCAAATGTTGTAATCATCTGAACCAACTGAGATAAAAAGTCTTTGTATTAGTACAATATGAAAAAAATATATTATATGTGGGTTTATAACTGAAACATGATTTCAGGACACAGAAGATAATAGGTTCAGCCATTTAGCTTAGATAACTGCTTTTGGTAGGGAAAATATGTACTAAGAGAAATTAATATGCTGGTTTTAAAGTAAGGTTATCTATTCATTAGTTTATTTTATGTTACCTCATATATGTTTGAAAATAATAAAGTGAAATTCCTCCAAAATATTACATGAACAAGTTTAGTTAATTTAGATTGGTATCTTTTGAGGGAGAAAACCCATGTGTCCTTAATCATGACCAACAAATCTTAGCATTCTGTTTCCTCCATTCTTTTGATCATTAATTTGGTAAGTCTCTTTCATAAATTTGAATCTTCTGTCTTATAGAAAAAGACTAATGTGCTTTATAGAAAAAAAAACTAATATGCATTGGATTTAAATGAACTCTGTTAACTAATGCAATATAAACTCTCTTAATGAATGAATTATTATATCTATAAACCCTCTTACTATGAAAAACACTATGCATTATGCATATAGAGGCAGTCCAACCCAGTATACAAATCAGTGAGACTTTTAACAGTATTTGCCTCCCTGCTGCATTTCAGTGTTTTCTATTTGCTAGGATTTGTACTCAAAGATCCTTGGAGGTTATTGTGTTGCTTAAATTTTCATACATGTTGATAGAAAGGGCATCGATATCCTCTCATAGTTCTCTGAGCTAGAGGGGGCAAAAATTATCTTTGATAACATATTGTAGATAAAATATCATAGGTGCCCACAGAGAGTCGAACCTTGTGACTCTGATTTATTGAGTGTCTTATAGGACAATTCAATAGAATTTCTTTTCCAGTTAGATAGATTCCATTTTGAAGTCTTTTTCAAGTACTATTTCAAGTGAGGCAAGATGTGGCAAAATCAGCACAATAATATTTAGTCTAAGTAAAGAAAAAAGGTATGTGGTGTGCTGTTTGGGGTACAGAGTTTTTACTTCCTGCTTTAAATAATTCTCTCAAGTTACAGATCTTTTGTGATATGAAAACACTCTTGTAAATAAATGTATAGTGAGTGGGATGGAATGGGGATAGCCAAAAAGATAAGGAAAAGGGGAATATAAATAATAATTCTCTCTCTCCATACTGTCATCTTTCTTTTTCACCTCCACCCCTATATAAGCTTATGTAAACCTCAATTCAGTGGACAATTTTAAGAATGCTTACTCATTCATTTAAAAACATGATTGAATGCCTACATTATCAACTACCAATAGTTAGAAACAAGGCTTGAGAGAGAGGAGAGGGAGTCTTGTGTGCTACACCATGGAATTTGGGCTTATTCTTGGCATCTTGGGGACTTGTGAAGGGCTTTGCCTAAGGCAGTGTCTTGATGAGATTGCTTTATAGAGAGATATTTCTAGCATCACATGGAGAATGGTTGGGAACTTATGTGCCTACAAAGAGAAGAATCTTTTAGCCATATAGTGTAGGGGCTAAAAAGATAGCATGTTGTGTTATTTAAGAGCCCTTGGCTCTGGAATTACATAAAACTGGATTTGGATCCTACCTCTGCTATTCTGGGCAGCTCTGTGACCTTGGACAAGTCACTTAATCTCTCTGGACTTCTGATTTTCATGAAATTAAGGATATTACCTGGTATTACTCAGATTTGTAATATGAGACAATGTGTATAAATTGCTTAAATGATCCTGGCACACAGTAAGCACACAATAAATGTTAGTTAAAAAGCAAATTATCACAATAAAAATAAGGAGGAGTAACAAGAACCAAAACTAAGAGGCAACAGGACAAGCAAAAGATTCCAGACAGATGAAGTATATAAATCTAGATGAATTCATGACCAGCTAGAAATAAGTAAGAGGAAGATTTTCTAGTCAATGCTATAATTTCAGGCTTTAAATAGTTGAAGCCATAAAAGCTAACCTTTTCAATTAAAAAACTATATCCTCTTTCATGAACAAAACAAGTATCTCTCTGGGCCAGAAAAAGGATAAAATGCATAACAATAAATGAGTGTTGAAGCCATAGGCCTTTTGCATTAATATACATTGAATTTAAAAGAACCTTATTATAAATATCAGAAACATCATGCATTGAGCATATGGAGGACAGCCTGTTAGGCACAGTGTTGATACGTTGCTGTTAATTAAATCCATTCTTCATTCGTATTTGCTTACTTTTTACCTAACATCTAGGATCCTATCCAGGGTACTACATTATATTTAGTTGTCACATCTTGGGTTTTTCTCAGCTGTGACAGTTTATGGTGTCCTTTTCCTTGTTCCAATGCTAGAGTTGAGCTCTTGGCTGCCCCTGACTATTTCTGGACCAGAGCCCTAAAGGGATAGGAAGAGCCTAATAGGAAAGGAAGTTGAGAACCAATGATCAGAGTCATAGAAGGCAATGTTTGTTGTTTCCTCCAGCTCTATAATCCAATACATTTGTTAATTCTTAGCCTCTGCTAGGAATTAGGAAAACAAATGAAACTATGTCACTCGTATGATGAAAAGTACAAAAGAAGACGATTCGGATGGGACCTTGACATCCTGGAATTAGAGTAAAGGTGTTTACGAAAGCTATGTTGAGGGTGGTAGGGGAGATTCTTTATTCAAAGAGAGAGAGGGAGCAGCACATAGCTTTGGCATTTATTAGTTTTTGCACTTAGTGTAAATCACACTTAGGATTCATTCTGTGTAAACACCTATGTATCGCAGAGTCATACCACATCACACGGCCTGAGAGCTTTCTCCTATATTATTTTGGGACTTGTAGAAGACTTGAAGGCAAGGCAGCAGATAGTGAATGACTCAGGACTTGAAGGCAGTTTTATGATATGCTACCTGAACAGGGCAGCAGTTTGCGTTTACCTTTTTTTCTTTTTTTGGCTGGAGTGCAATGGCACATCTTGGCTCACCACAAACCTCCGCCCCCTGGGTTCAAGTGAGTCTCCTGCCTCTGCCTCCGGAGTAGCTGGAATTACAAGCATATGCCACCACGATTGACTAATTTTGATTTTTTTTAGTATAGGCAGGGTTTTTCCATGTTGGTCAGTCTGGTCTTGCACTCCCAACATCAGGTGATCTGCCTGCCTCAGCCTCCCAAAGTGTTGGGATCACAGGCGTGAGCCACCGCACCCAGCCGGGTTTACCTTTTATCAGCGGGACTCAGAGGGGAAAGTTTTAAAGCCTGAAATATATTCCAAAGAATTGCATTCCAAATTTTAATGTGCATTGGGGATCTTACAAAAATACAGATGCTGACTCAGTAGATCTGGGGCGCGGCCTACAATTTTTTCTGCATTTGTTACGAGATTCTAGATGATGCTGATGCTGATGCTGCCAATCCTGGGTAGCAAGACTAATTTAAAGAGCCTGAAGGCTTTCATCATCGAACAACACATATAAAATCCTTTTCACAGTTTGATCCCAAGTTATCATCCTGAATCAAGAATTTATTTATCTTAACATGTGTGTTCCTTTCCCAGAACAAACTACCCAGTTCCCAGCCCTTAACACCTGTAAGAAACCTTTAGAATAAGAAAAAGAATATGGATATTATTACAGAGACATCCCTGTAGCTTTTATACTATAAAAAACACAAATGACCATAGAGTAGTAATAAAGTTGTTTTACTAAAATTAGAGCATTTGAGACATGTTAGCAGTTGGCTGTGACAGTTTAGTGTAGTGTAGAGCAGTGAAAATAACACAGGTTCAGATGTACACACACAAAAACATTAGAATTATCAATTCACTGGCTATTTTAGCTCTATCAGTCATTGGCTGTGTTGGTCCAGTTTGTTGGTCAGTTTTTCAACCGTTAAATGGGAATAAAAGCACTTTCTTCATAGGATTTTTGTGATTATTAAATAAGATAATGCATGTAAATCTCTTAGTACTGAATCTGACTAGTAAGTACTTAACAAATACTTGTAATTTCATTAAAGAAGCAGGAAGAAAATGGAAAGAGGTTAATAGGGGAAAGTAACAGCTAATCAATAGTAAGTGATTTTAGCTTGGGAAAATACATTATTGATAAGTTTTTAATACCTATATTCATTTTTTTATCCTGAAAGCAAGCATGAAGTTTTTAGATCAGAATTATGATCTGCAGCAATAACAGCAGGCTGGCTCCCCCTTCCTCAGTCCCTCAAGGCCATGCGTGAAAGTAGATGTCTGCTGTACCTACAGGGGTTTGTACTGCAAAACCCCTGAAATTATGAATCTGGACATCTATATAGGAGCTGGACAGCTGCCATCCTCCCCCTCTGGAAAGAAAGAGAGAAATTGTTGTCTCTAATGTGAAAGAATCTTCTCTGGGAAAGATCCCTAAGTTTTTACAGTCCTTTGGAATATAAGAAAAATAGCTCAGGGATTTAGCCTCCTTTGAAGTGTAAACGCAAAGCCCCGAGGAGATAAATCTCTGTATCTCTCCTGAGCTATCTATTCTATCACCATTTCACCCAGTTGCCAATTTTCTTTGCTTAGAAAGCCTGACCCTGTAGCAATATGAAATTTACATCATTTCCTGACAGTTATAAACCTATTATAAAGTTACATTAATGGAGAAAAAAATTATTAACTACCTCATATAATAGAAAAAAAGTAAAACCATCCCTAGCAAATCCTCCCCTACTCCATATTCATTTCTGATAATAATAATGAGAAAAACCCAGGCTTTCTATAACTTTCCTTCAAAGTTTTCATTATTAGTGTGTGTCATTCATTCCATATCTCCTAAATAATTCCTAGTGTGTGAACTATTTTCCTTGTCATTGCATGAGTAGTTATAAATATAGAAAATACATTTTCAAAAATTTAGGAAGCAGTTCTCTAATTTGACCACAAGGCAGATAACACCTGACCAAATGATGTGGCTATGCTCTGTATGGCTCTCACCAGTGTACAAACCACATCGGCTTTAAGTAGCAAGGCTGTGGATTTGCACTGTCCCTACCATCAGCATCACTGAGAACACATGGTCATTGCCAAGCCCAGAAATGACTGAAGAATAATACCCAAGCAATTGCTAAAGGAAAGTTGCTAAAGGGCTATTGCTAAAGGACATGTGTCTGCATGAACATAGTCAGATGTAGCTTGACTCAGCTAAGGGCTACTAGGAAATAGCATTTACAGAGCAATCTCACCAGCCATTTTATTTTTTAAAATGTTTTTTAAAATTTTTGTTGGTACATTGTAGGTGTATATATTTATTGGGTTAGCCAGCCATTTTTAAACAGGTGGTACTGGGTCACTCAAAGCAAATAATCTGCAAACATGAAAGGGAAAGAAGCAGAGACAAAAGCCTAACAAATGCTTTCAGGTTCTGAGACTGTCTCTGTTCCTCAGATTTGTGGGCCATTTGTTTTTTGATTGTACTTTTTCCAGCCAAACTCACAAAGGACCCTGACACCAGTGGAAACATTCAATCCTCATGAGAATTCAAATCCACAACATATCTGTTATCTGAAAAGCAGTTATCTTGGCCAGTTTGAGTTGTTATGACAAATTACCCTAGAATGGGTGGTTTAAACAATGAATATTGATTTTTTCAGTTCTGGAGGCTGGAAAGTCCAAGAATAGATTCTGGCAGACCCAGTGTGTGGTGAGAGCCCACATTGCTGGTTTGCAGATGGCCATCTTCTCCTTGTATCCTCATGTCTTTATAAGGGCATTAATTCCATTTTCACCCTCATAATGTAACTACCTCCCAAAGGCCTCATTTCTTAATATCATCACATTGGGGATTCAGCTTCAACATACGAATTTTGAGGGGACACAAATATTCAGTCCATAGCAGCAATGCATTGGGTGATGCAAAAGCTAGTAAGACAAGGCCCCTTTCTTTAGGAACCTGAATGCTAGTACAGTGGAGCAAAGACAGTGAGGGTGCAGTGATTCTAATAACACACAGGATGTCAATGTCCCAAGGCAAGTGCAAAATGCCATGAGAGTTTAAAAATTGAGGCGCTCACATGTAATTTAGGAAGAATAAAGCATGGCTCCAGAACAAAGGAAAATTTGAGGTGGGCCTTCAACTATGGAAAGGATTTCAGTAACAGTTAAGAATCCTAGGTGGGGGGGTGGGGAAGGGATAGCATTAGGAGAAATACCTAATGTAAATGATGGGTTGATGGGTGCAGCGAAACAACATGGAACATGTATACCTATGTAACAAACCTGCACGTTGTGCACATGTTCCCTAGAACTTAATGTATATAAAAAAATAAAATCCTAGTGGCCACTATTGACAGCCAGGCACAGATTTCCACAGTGAAAGTAATGAAAGAGTTCCAAATGGAGACTTGATGTAGAGAGATAGGTTCAGGCTTCAGAGAGGGGGGCAATATACTCTCCATCCCAAAAAAGAAGAGTGGATCTTGGAGTAGAACCCTGGATGAAGAGAAGAAGGAGAGAGGAAAAAGAGGGGAGGGTGAAATTAGCAGAATGCTGGACCTTATGCCACCTTCCCACCTCCTCTATCTGTGACTCCTGAATTTTTAGCAAAGTTTATACAAGTCATGAAATTCTGGCTGTGACTGGAGTTTCTGTGGTAACTGATGACAGGATTAAGTTATTTGTCCTGGCTGAATTGGGCATAAATAGTGAGAAATAGTTACTCCCAGCCAAATGTGTGGTCCTGGACATAAATATTCAGTCTATAGCAGCAATGTAGTTATTATCCTAGGATTCTAAATCTCACATCTGGTAAATTATGTGATTTAATATCCTGTGATCCCAAAGACCCCTTTAGGCCTCAAATTCTTGAATTTTAATATTTTTAACTGAAGTTCATTTTATTAGTGCTGTATTAAAGTGAAATTATTACTTTTTAATTTTAATTTTGGATACAAGTAAAATGAAATTATCTTCAGCATTGATTTGATTTTCAGCGCAACACCTCTCTAAATAAAGCTAAAATAACATTTGTTTATAAAAAACGTGTTCAGTTTCTCTTATCATCTCTTTTCTGCTATTTTTGCTCTTGCCTATTAAGTTATGTTGTTCTAAATCTAGGCTTAACTCTTTTTCCAAAATGTACAAATTTAAGGTTGAACTTGTTTATTGCTCATTCATCATTCTAACCATTCATCACATGTTGTTGTTTTGCAGTTTCATAAACTTCTTTATTGAGCACAACTCTATTGCTGGATTAAAATGAGCAACCTTCGTGATAATTAAATATCTGTATAGAAAGGGATCTTTTCTCAGCATATATGCTCTTTGTTTTGGTTTCATGCCTCCAGATAGTTCTGACAAACTCAACAATTGTGAATGCATAAAATAGGATTTTGCATGCAGTAAACCAAAGTTAAAGTTTGCTCAAAAATGCATGCAGAATGAAGTTCTTCAACGTGGGGAAGAGAAAAAAGGAAGGAACTACATATGCTGAATGCTGTGCATTATCATCTCATTTAATCATCTTAAAAACCTTGTGCCGTAGGTGTTTTACATCTTCGTTTTACACGTAAATTTCAGTGATATTCTATGGCTTGCCCAAGGTTGCCGACCTGTAAAAGGGTAGAGTAAGGCTTTAAATCTGCATTTGACTTCAAAGCCTGTCTTCCTTCCATTAAATTTTCTCTGGGTACATGTCATACTATCTTGTGGCCACTTATTTATCAGATGAGATAATGACTGTATCAACTGTGTAGAAACCGTAAAGTGCTACATAACTAACACTTATGTTGCTGTAGTTGATATAAGTGGATAAGCCATTTAAACTTCCTAAGTAACAAAAATAAGTAATTGATAAGCCCAATTACGCACTTAGTCTTACTGCAGTAAATTTACTTCTCATGTGTATATTTAAAACAGTATTTTGTAATCAATATATTACTCCCACTGAAGCATTGAACATGCCCTTTCCATATTGTCACAGTTTAAAAACTCATTTTATGATTTAGTTATGCAAGGGAATTTGTGTGTGTGTGTGTGTGTGTTCTTTATGTGTGTGTGTGTGTTCTTTAGTACAAGCTAAATAAGACTTCTATAATTTTTGCATATTTTAACTCTTTAGTAAATTATGAACTGATAAAATTACAGTGGTTTTTTGATGAAAATCAAAATTAAGCTCAGTAAACATATTGCTAAGGAAATGGTAAATTAGAAAAGAAAAGAAAAGGTTAGGATCCATAGTGGGATATAGTATGAATTATTTTGAGTGAATCATGTCAAACAACTTTTCTTAGGATTAGGAAAATATCATAGAGAAGTGTGTTGATTTTAACAGAACCCTTTTACAAACATGTGATTGTCATTTAGAAAGAAAGAGAAATGCACATGACATAATACTCCTAGTTTTGAAGACTAATAATGAGGGGTCAGATGGGAGAGTGGTCCCTAGTGTTGAGCCAAAGGGCCTGAGTTTCGGGCTGTGTCTCATCCAGAATTCATTCATATCTTTGACTCATACAGAAAAGAACCAACACAATGATGAGTGAGATCAACATATGACAGGATAAGTTCACTTTGAATGATAGCTGTAAATAGAAAAAATAATATTTAAATAATTGATTCAAACTTTATGAAATTGACTCAAATGGAAAAGTTAACATATAAGAAATTTAAATGTTTATTTCTTTTCTGTCTTTGAAAAAGTCAAGTATACATATACAGATTTCAGAACACTTGGTCTAGCAGCAGTTTGGGTAAAAAAGATCCAATGAGTTCATTTGGAAGTTTGTTCTTTGGGAGTGAATTGTCAATAAAGTGACATAGCATAAAGTGACATGGCAAGCCAAAAAAGGAAAATAAACTTAAAGAATCAGGAGCACAGAGATACGTGTTAACTGTGGAACACCCAAGAAGCAAAGATCAACCATTGTTTGCATAGGTCCCATAGGTAAATCTAAAACCCATGGGTAAAAGTTCCAGAAAGATCACTATTTAGCTTAATGTAAAAAAAGACTATATGAAAATAATAAATATATGTAAGGGATTCTAGACAACTCTGTCCTAGAGTGAATCTAATTTATTCTTTTAAAATAACATTTTTCATTTTTACACAAAACCATACTAATATCTGCACCATTCCAGTTTTTAGAATACACAACATTACAATGAACTTGTTTGCATTTTGATACACTTCTGTTTTCGTTTCCCTCTAGTACTTCTGCATTTCTGCCCTCAATTAGGCAGTATAAAAGAGGCTAAAAACCATAGCTATTGCATTAGTCTGTTTTCATGTTGCTGATAAAGACATACCGGAGACTGGGCAATTTACAAAGGAGAGAGGTTTAATGGAGAACTCAGAGTTCCACATGGCTAGGGAAGCCTCACAAACATGGTGGAAGGCAAGGAGGAGCAAGTCACAGCTTACATGGATAGTGGCAGGCAAAATGAGAGAGCTTGTGCAGGCAAACTCCTGTTTTGTTAAAACTATCACATCTCGTGAGACTCATTCACTATTACAAGAACAGTGCAGGAAAAACCAGCTGCCATAATTCAATCACCTCCCACAAGGTTCCTTCCAGGACACAGTGGGAATTGTGCAAGTTATAATTCAATATGAGATTTGGGTGGGGACACAGAGCCAAACCATATCAGGTGTACAGCCAGATATATCCTGATTTAAATCCAGGCTTACCACGTCCTATGTGATGTTGGAAAGGTTGCTTAATTTCTCTGACCCTCAGTTTCTACATCGGTAAAAAGATATTCTCTATATCACTATGTTGTTTCAGGACAATAGACAATGGACAATGTGCTTTATAAATTAGGATATCCTTTAAAATATGTTAAATACTTAACAAACAATACCTGCAAGTAACAGTATACAAAAGTATGATAATTCATGCTTTAAAACATTTAATAGTGTGTCAGACACATAGTAAGATACATAGTAAATAAATCAATAAAAGTGAATAACTATTATGTTAATGTAAAACAAATTCGTATAATTCTACTCCTTAAACAGTGTTTCAAATGTGTGAGGACCTGACACAAATCATTTATTTTCACTTCGTGTGCCTCTACCAACAAGCATAAACTCATGTTATATGTTCTTCTTAGAAGCACTATATTGTTTACATTAACCTCTACCAAGAAAAATACAATGGTGAAGAAATGAAGGAACGATTCATTGAAAACATTGGTGCTAGCATGTACTGCATGTTTCAAGTAGTATCATAAAACCACATATACCCTGCAAATATTTCCTCTTTTAGGTTGATCCCAAACCAAACTTTTTATTCTTGCTTACCAGTACCTCGCCAAAACTGAGTTTAGTAAATTGGTGGCTGATACCTGAGAAGCAAGGAAGCAGTTCCCCAGGGTGTGATTAGCTGTGGAAACAGTTGATTTCAGTGAGGGTTGGAGAAGCAGGGAGAAGACTTAAAGTGGTTAAAAATAGTTCCCTAGGGGAACCTAGGGAGGAAGCAGAGATCTTCAAAAGTGCTAGAGAAGAAACACATAAAATGAAGTAGGGATAAGATACCAACATTTTACCCAGGCCCAGTGTTTATTGCGTGTATTTGATCCTGGCTACCTGTATCATTTTGTTTAATCTCAAATATCTAACTTATGTGTTTTTTATCTTCATTTAGCAAATGGACAAAATTAAGACTCAGACATGTTAAGTAACTTGCCTTGAGAGCCCAGTTAGTAACGTAGAGAGTAAGGACTTGAGTCTAGCTTCTGTACAAAAGCTGTGCTCCATGTTACTGCCTTCAGTGGATAAAATGACCCTTTCTTTTACAAAGAAGGGACAATTATTTCACAATTTTAATAGATAGGCAGATTATTTTCCCAAGACCTAGAGACCATTTTTGATGTAGGCAAAGTGTTCAGCAGCTAAGGTTATACTTGGAGATTACTATTAATATCAAAATCCTAAAATGAATCAAGTTTACAAGAAAGCAAAACAAAACAGCAAGTAGCCTAAAACTAGTGTTTATTACACTGGTGATGCACTTCACTGAGGAAACACTCCCTACTACATCTAGATGGATTTTTGTTCATTTTCAAAGAGCAACTCTAGGAAAATTTGGAGGCAGAGCTTCCTAAAAATGAAACTCTTATTAAGAACTTTAAAAGTTCTTAAGAAAAGACTTGTTTTACTTCCCAATCTACATTTCTGCCAATGTTTGTTAAGAAAATGATATGTACACATATATTCACATATATGCAATCATAAAATTATTCCATCTTAGTAAATTTCCAGTGTGGGTTAGGCACTTATTTTTTTTTCTTTTTTAATTTCCATTCCCTTAAGTAAAACTGTGGTAGCATTATTGCATAAAAATAGATTCGGTTTAAATGTTTCAAATATATCATGCTGTTAGCAATAACCACAAAGTAGTATTACTGCAAGAAACTAAATTTCTCATCATTTAGCTTGAGGCCTGGGGTCATGAGAAGAAAAAAATGTATAAATTATGTGTCAGTTCTGGCATCTCAGAAAAGTCTTACTTTAATATTTTTAGCAAACCCTCACCATTCTCTGGTTTGTTCTGTTTTCCTTGAATAGATGGTTTGTGTCAATGATTGCCCCCAAAGAGTTGAGGGTATGCTATATTATTTTTTGCCCATAACTGATTTCAAATTTAGGTGGTAAGTCCATTAGCTTTTGACTTAAGATACAAGTCTGACCTCCTATTTTTATGAGTTTTCTGTGATAAAGGGGGCTGCACCTACTGTAGCTTGTTCCGAATTTGTATATTGGAGGATTCTAGAGAGCAGAATTGAGGAAAGAGAAAGAGACTTTCTAATGAGCACCACACTCATCGTTCATAGAATTCCATGAATGTTTCATTGATTAAGTACCATGCTTTGAATTAATGTAACTAGTTTAATTTATGTGTGTTCATATCATTGTGTTTTCATCTTTTTTCAATTGCCCACCTGAAGTGCAGTCTATTCATCTTTTTCTTTCATGTTTATTTCATTTTTGTGGGAGTTAGAGGTTAATCATTCTGGACATTACATTCACATCAAACAAAAGATAAGACAAAAAAAAATCCTATAGAAATTGTGCCATTCTTAACTACAAATGGTATCTTTACAATTTTATGAAAAGCTACTGCCTTCCTTAGAAAGGAGAGTTGATTTCTTCAGATACAAGTAAGGTGAATTTCCCCAGATGAATATTTATTGATAAGCTGACACTGTGTATCAGCTAAGGTTTGCTTAGGAAAACTGAAACTGTTCTAGATATTAGAGCAAGAAAGAACTTCTTAATACAGGGAATTATATGCCTACAAAGCTATGGAAAGGGCTGAGGGTCAAGTTCAAAGAGAATTATTGCTGACTTTAGACAAACCCAGGAGTGTCAATATGGCAGGAAGCTGGAGCCAGACTTTCAGCTGTCTACAGTGCTAAAGTGAATAATTTGTTGAGACCTAACCAAGAAGCCTTTGAAAACTTCCCATTGCCATCCAGCCCTAAGTCTACCATGTCACAAATGGAGGAAAGGAACGACTTCTCCATATCATCTCCTTTCCAAATCTTTTATGAATACCTCTCCTTGATGGAATTTAAATGGAACCCTTACTATTAGGAGAATTTGTAAAATGTTTTCAAGCTTCTAACTCTTTGGGTCATTGTGCATAAAAGGTCAGAGATGACACTGCATTGGCATACATACAATAAAGAGCACACTGGTCAGCTCCTATAAATCTTATGCAGAATTTTATTTTTTTCCCCAAAGCACTGGCCTGAGTAATGTTGAATAAATTAACATTCTGAATGTTTATATACCCATTCTGATCCTGTCTCTTAATTGTAGAAAGGATAAGTTTTTTCTTCTTCTTTTTTTTATTCATTTATAACATGGTGTTCTTGTCAAGGCGTAAATCCAAAGGTAGGCAGATATGCAACACACAGGTAATTAAGGGAGTTACTTAGCAATCAACAAGATTTGAAACATCCAGCTTTTCTTTGCCTGTATGAGCATTTTTGTTAGAAAATCTGATCACATTAAAAGGTGAAGCATGCAGAAACCTATTTCAGTGTTTTCACTTTATCTTGCTTTGGAAGCTAAAAGGTTACACCACATCATGGAAATGTTCTTTGCGGTATATCTGATTTGTTGTCTATTGGAAAGCAATTAAGTCTATAACATCAGTGAAAAGAGCTGTGGGGAAAAGAGCAATGTTCTTCTTGCGGTGTTTAATTCTTTTTGACTGACATAGAACTACGAAAAAATATTCTGTTTTCCCCTGCAAATAAAAATAATAGAAAATATATAATGCTGAATCTCATCATCACAAGAGATGGATTTTCCCTGAAAGTTTGTATTAAAGATTATATGGTTGTGTTAGAACACTTTGTAAAGTTTGGAACAAGACAATATTCTCAATTAGCTCCAAAGTATCTCCTATTGTTTAATTAATTTTTTTGTGACTATCCTATTATAAGAACCTTCACAATGGCCAGCACACTGATATAGATTGGAATTTCACCGCCCAAATTTGGATTAGCTTATTAGAGTTTATTACTGCGAAAGTGATTATCCAGAAATAATATTCTCATCTTTTACCACTGTTATTTGACATCTTCTGAAAGTTTGACATTAGACTTTTTTGGCCTTGGCACTAACGTCATTTTGGGCCATAGAATTCTTTGCTGTGAAAGCTGTCCTGTGCACTGCAGGCTGTTTAACAGCATCCCTGGCCTATACCCACTAGATGCCAACAGCACTACTCCCAGTTGTGGTGACCAAAAATGTCCCCAGGAATTGCCACATATACCCTGGGAGCAAAGTCACCCCTGGTTGAAAGTTACTCTTCTAGACATTGTAGTATAATACATAACAGGAGTTTGAAACAAAGGTACTGAAAGGGAGATAAAATGATTATTTTAGATAATGCGATCGATTGTCTGAAAACAAGACATTCAGTTGGAAAGTTTTTTGATTTAAAGATTTAAGTAGGCCGGGCGCGGTGGCTCAAGCCTGTAATCCCAGCACTTTGGGAGGCCGAGACGGGCGGATCACAAGGTCAGGAGATCGAGACCATCCTGACTAACACGGTGAAACCCTGTCTCTACTAAAAAATATACAAAAATCTAGCCGGGCGAGGTGGCGGGCGCCTGTAGTCCCAGCTACTCTGGAGGCTGAGGCAGGAGAATGGCGTGAACCCGGGAGGCGGAGCTTGCAGTGAGCTGAGATCCGGCCACTGCACTCCAGCCCCGGCGACAGAACCAGACTCCGTCTCAAAAAAAAAAAAAAAAAAAGATTTAAGTAGCCAAAACAACATAAATGTACAAAAATCAGTAACTATCAATAACAAGTTAGAAAAGGTCATTTAGAAGTCTGTTTTATACTGGGTAGCAAAAACAAAAGAAAAAACTATGAAGCACACGAGCAAAGTGTGCATGGACATTATAAAGAAGAAAGGAATGAAAATCATTTCAGTCTTCCAGACACTCAAGCATACCATAAATCTATAAGAATTAAAACGGTGGTACACAGATGAAGTAACTAACCATTAGACCTTCATGAAATGTTCTTTAAAGTATATCTGATTAGACAAGTAGAACAGAATTGCCTCAAAACTGACTTTATTTTACATAACAAAGTTAGTTTTGAAAGGTAGCCCCACAGATCGAAAGGTAAAGGAAGGAAAATAGGCTTATACCTGTAATCTCAGCACTTTGGGAGACTGAGATGAGTGGATCACTTAAGCCCAAGAGTTTGAGACTAGCCTGGTGAGCATGGCGAAACCTGTCTCTACTGAAAATACAAAAATCAGCCGAGTGTGGTGGTGCGCGCATGTAGTCCCAGCTCCTCCGGAGGCTGAGGCAGGAAAATTGCTTGAATCCCAGGAGGCAGAGGTTGCAGTGAGCTGAGATCGCACCACTGTACTCCAGCCTGGGTGACGGAGTGAGATTCTGTAAAAAAAAAAAAAAAAAAAAAAAAAAAAAAAATTGAATGATGCTAGTATAATTGGTTAATCATTTGGAATAAAAATGTTAAACACTTCACACAGTACATTTCAACAAAATAAATGTTGACTGTCACATGCCATTCTGTAGGGTCTCATTCTACAAGAGCCTGTCTTGTCTTTTTCACCAGGCTACAGGACACTCATTCCAGGGCGCAGCTGAGTCATTTCTGACTCAGTTTCTGTTAGATACCTCTGGCATGTAATCCCACATGGGGATATGCTTAGCTTTCATCATGAATGTCCCTTAGCTGTTGTCTCTGCTAAACTGTGCTCACTTTGGAGAGACTTCTGTCATTGCATTCCCAGGATCTAACATAGTGGACTTGTTATTTGTTAAAAGTACACTTATAAAAGGGATCATTCATTTTTAAAATTGTGGCAAACATACATGTAAACCGACATGTATCTGAGACAGGTCTTGATCAATTTAGAAGTTTATTTTGCCAAGGTAAAGGACATGCCCGGAAGAGAGGTCTGTATCTTTCTCCAAAGATGATTTTGAGACCTTAGGTATTTAAAGGGGAAAAGCCAGCTGGAGGGGAAAGAGGGAGGGTATGGTCACGTTACCCAATCAAAATGTTGCAAGAGAAAAGGAGCAGATAGGGGAACAGTCAATGATGTATTCCCCTCATGGTGAGTAAATCAGCACTCTACATAAGGTAAGGTGAACACAGAGAAGCTACCTGTGCAGGTAGTTAACCTTTCATCTGCAGCTATTTGCTTAGGAACAAAAGGAAAAGCAGTTGCTTGTGTGACTCAGCTTTCAGCTTAATTTTTTCCTTTTGGCATAGTGAATTGGGGTCCCAAGTTTTTATTTTCCTTTCACATACGTAATATGAAATTTACCATTTTAACCTTTTTTTTTTTTTTTCTTTTTGAGACAGTGTCTCGCTATGTTGCCAGGCTGGAGTGCAGTGATGCAATCTCTGCTCACTGCAACCTCAGCCTCCCTGTTTTATGCACTTCTCCTGCCTCAGCCTCCCAAATAGCTGGGACTACAAGTGCGTACCACCACGCCCAGCTAATTTTTGTATTTTTAGTAGAGACCAGGTTTCACCATGTTGGCCAGGATGGTCTTGACCTCTTGACTTCGTGATCCGCCCGCCTCAGCCTCCCAAAGTGCTGGGATTACAGGTGTGAGCCACCATACCTGGCTCATTTTAACCATTTTTAAGTGAACAGCTCAGTGTCATGAAGTACACATCACCACCATTCATCTCCAGAACATTTTCATCTTACAAAATTGAAACTTTTTTCCCATTAAACTCCCCATTCCCACTCCCTCCAGACCCTGGCAACCACCATTCTATTTTCTGTCCTTGAATTTCACTATTCTAGGTACCTCATATAAGTGGACTCACCCAGCATTTCTTCATTTGTAACTGGCTTGTTCAGTTAGTGTAATATCTTCAAGGTTCATCCATGTTGTACAATGTGTTAGAATTTCATTTCTTTCTTTTTTTTTTTTTTTTTGAGACAGAGTTTCACTCTGTTGCCCAGGCTGGAATGCAATGGTGCAATCTCAGCTGACTGCAACCTCTGCCTTCTGAGTTTGAGCGATTCTCCTGCCCAGCCTCCCAAGCAGCTGGGATAACAGGTGCACATGACCACGTCCAGTTAATTTTTGTATATTTAGTAGAGACAAGGTTTCACCATGTTGGCCAGGCTGGTCTTGAACTCCTGACTTCTGGTGATCCGCCTGCCTCAGCCAACCAAAGTGCTGGGATTACAGGTATGAGCCACTGCGCATGGCCAGGTTTCCTTTCTTTTTAGGAATGAATAGTATTCCATTCTGTGTCACATTTTGCTTACTCCATTCATTCGTCAATGTACACACGGGTTACTTTCATCTTTTGGCTATTGTGACTAATACTACTATAAACATAAACATCCGAATACCTGTTTGTGTCCCTGCTTTCCATTCACTTGGGTGTATACCCAGAAGTGGCTTTGCTGGATCCTAGGCAATTCCATTTTTAATTTTTTGAGGAGCCAACATATTGTTTTTCATGGTGGGAATTTTAATTCCCACCACCAATGCACAACAGTCCAGTTTTTCATATCTTTGCCAACATTTCTTATTTTCTGTTTGTTGTATTTGTTTTTAATAATAGTCATCCTAATGAGTGGGAAATGCTATGAATCTTTCATTTTTATAAATAGAATGGATCTCAGCAGTTGTCTCATTTGACTTACTCATTACACCTTAAGCAAACTTAGACTCAGATTCATGGGATTTACTCTAGGTTAAATGACCGCTTAATATCTTTCCTGACCCCTGGTTCAGTGCTCCTTCCAACAAGCCAAAATATCCGTGTGGTCATACAAGTAGACATAAAGAGGAACAGGCCAGAAACTTTCTATTTTAACTTTATCTTTCCCTCCCTCTTGCTTTATAGCTAAACATTTTCTAATAGCTCACTATAAAAAAGAGAAGAAAATTATAAGGCTACAGAAGAAACAACTATAAAATGTTATAATATATAAAAGCTCAATAAGAAACATGAGTAAATATTATTTCCTCCACAAACTATTAAGTAAGGGTGAATTAAAGAGTAGTTTACACTCTTGCTCAACAATAAATTATAAGCAGCCAAGTCGTTTTAATTTATTAGTATGCTGTATGTTTAGGAACTCGATGAAGTAGTTTGGAGGAAATGGCTACATATAAAGGAGTGCTCAATGTATTAGTGGGATGTGTATTGGCTATTGCTTTGTCATTTTCTATTAATATGAAGAGATTTGGATTTGATTTTTAGAGTTCTCAAAATATTTGGGAATTCAGAGGTAATGTAGTCTGTGAATATTATAAAGTGTACCATTTCTGGCAGCCTAAAACCAGCTGTAGAAAAAGAATTGCTTGTCTAAACATCCAATCACACAATCCTTCCCTTTCACTGAAATTGATCACAACACAAAAATAACTTCTGCACATCCGTGAATATATTAAAGTGGCATAAAGAAGAAATTCTGTTGCCTGCAAAGATTACACCTGCCTCAAAGTCATGATCACTGGAAAAAAAAAAAAAAAAAAAAAAAAAAAAAAA
>NW_016808026.1:3343692-3348701 GCF_001698545.2 Rhinopithecus bieti
AAAAAAAAAAAAAAAAAAAAAAAAAACAGTGAAATAAATCTAAGCTATGGTTATTTCCTCCAGAGAATTGAAACAGCCTAAATAGAAGCAATGCTCCTTGAAACAAAGTGAATTCTCGTGTCACAAATCCTACTGCAAAACCTCCTTGTATTTTCCCATCACAAACATCAAACTTTTTTTGTTTTTGTGGTTACCTGCATCCTTATCTAGACCATAAGCTCCAGGAAGGCAGGAGTTATGCCTACTTGTTTTATTACTATCTCCCCAGCACTTTACTTGAGACTAGACATATAGGAAATAGTCAGTAAGCACTTCTTGAATTTGTGAATAAATATTGAATATTAGCAAATATGTATGAACACAATTTGGAAACTTCTAACTTTTAAAAGCTTTGAAGTTTTATTTCTGCACAGGACACAAAGGGTTTTTCTTACTAATTTCCTCATATCTATATTTAAAATGATCACTATCTTAGTCCATTCAGACTGCTATAACAGAATACTATAGACTGGATGGCTTATTAACAACAGAAATGTATTTTTGACAGTTCTAGAGGCTGGAGAGTTCAAGATCAATGCACCTGCAGATTTGATGTCTGGTGAGGGCTGCTTCCTGATTAATAGATGACTGTCTTTTCACAATGTCTTCACATATGCAAGGGATGAGGAAGCTCTCCGGGGTTCCTTTATAAGGGTGATAATTCCATTCATGATGGCTCTGCTCTGAGGACCTAATCACTTCTCAGTAGTGTTACCTTCATATACCATCACTTCATGGGTTAAGTATCAACATACAATTTTTGAACAACACAAACAATCCTATTTTATCTCTTGCTTTGGAGAAGAACATTGGTTAGCAGAGGTCATCTTGAATAAAAATAACTGATACTTCTCAACTCTTAGTGTCTGCCTGACGTTGTACTAATAAACATTTCCTGGATATCTAATTTAATCCTTATAGCAATCCTGTGTGGCAGATGCTATCATAATTCCTATGCCACATGTGAGAAAACCGTGGCTTAAAGAGCTTAAATATCTACCCAAAGTCATGATGCCACTAAAGTGGAATTCAGTCACCTATGGTGTTAATTTTGGTTCCTACTGGTAATAGATTCATCAGATGTTCACCAGCAGATAGTCCCAGAGTGCTCTCTCTGAGGATTCCAATGGAGAAAAATGTTATAACCACTACTCTCAAAACACAGAGTATACACTAGACAAAGAAGAGCAAGGGCAGAAATCACAGTGTATTCACACAACAGCATTCCATCCAATAGACTCATAGTTTTGCATGGCAGGGGAGGCCTCATGAAACTTACAATCATGGTGGAAGGGGACAAGACCTCCAGAAGCCTTACTCATTTGGATTTCACCTATGGTAGAAACAAATCCCCTGTGATACGGTTTTGTTCTGTGTCCCCACCCAAATCTCATCTTGAATTGTAATTGCCATAATCCACACATGTTGACGGGGGGACGAGGTGGGTTTTCCCTGCTCTTGATCATTCTGTGTCACCTGTTGCCATGTAAGATGTGCCTCTTCCCCTTCCACCATGATTCCACGATTGTAAGCTTCATTAGGACTCCCTGCCATGTAGAACTGTGAGTCAATTAAACTTCTTTTCTTTGTAAATTACCCAGTCTTGGGTATGTCTTTATAGCAGTGTAAAAATGGACTTATACACCCTGTCTAGAACAATTAACAGTCCAAACTAAGTGATAACCAAGCAATGCAGAAAAGAACCGTTAAAATGTTTAAGTACTCAATTGTTTATTCTAGAACGGCCCTTTCTTTTATCCTTCAGCTACCTAGACCTGAGAGCGTATTAATGTTCTAAAACTTAATTTAAATGCTACCTGTCCTCTGAAACCTACTCCCTATCCCAAATAAATCTTTCCTTCCTCAGTGCTTCCATTCTGTTATACCTTTGTTTATTTAGGCATTTAATTGGAGTAATATAATTAAAAGAGTTTAACATCAAGAGCAGTTACGTTGTAAAATAAGTACGTAAATTATCTGGAAAATTCACTCATTCCAGAACACTATATCTATTTTAGGAAATAGTCAATTAGACATCCTATTCAACCAACAACCAACCATATAGGGTTCAATAATTGCTGTGATTAGGGAATATTTCTTGTTGAAATGAGCAAAATTTGGTTGAAACATAATGATTAAGAAACTAAATGAACCACAGAAAATCCACTTTAAAGTTCTATTCACTTAGGGTATAAATACAAAAATATATAAACTTTTAATTAGCTATTTGCTTTAGTATATGGTTCACTTTTTTCCTTATATAGGCTAAAATAAAGTAGCCTATTAGCTAATTGAATGCTGGCTTTTGGTTGTGATAACAATTCAGTTTCAAATGCTGAAGCCAAGTCTTAGTTTAATATCTTAGAGAAAGAGGAGAGAGAGTGAGAGGGATTTCCTGGGGATGTTTCTTTGTTTTTCTGCTAGCTAAATTTTTAAGGAGATTTGACTTAAAAGGAGTGGGTATGGCTGGGCACAGTGGCTCCCACCTGTAATCCCAGCACTTTGGGAGGCTGAGGCGGGAGGATCACTTGAGGCCATGAGTTTGAGGCCAGCCTAGGCAACAAAGTGAGACCCTGTCTCTACAAAATATATATATATATATATATATTAGGCAGCCATGGTGGTGCATACTGTGGTCCCAGCTACATGGGAGGCTGAGGCAGGAGGATTGCCTGAGCCCAGGAGGTCCTGGCTGCAGTAAGCTATGTTTGCACCACTGCTCTCCAACCTGGGTGACAGAGCAAGACCTGTTCTCAAAAAATAAAAGTAAAAATAAAAGGAGGGCAGGGTTCAGTAAATAATCATTTGTACCAAAGCAGCTAGGGTAATCATTCATACTAGGGGAATACTTGTATAAAGAGAACAGGGAGGTTTTATTCATAGTTTGAGATACTGAAATTTTACCTCTGGTAAAAGCTGCCATCACCCTTTGCGCTTGCCTGTAGATCAAGTATATGGCAGAAATCCATGTTGTTGGAAGACTTGCAGCTGAGATGAGAAACCGGATGATGCTTTCTATTATGAGTCTATTCTAAGTAGTCCCATTTCTATGTATCAAATGAATAAATTTTGTTCTTGTCCCCCACCTCTATATGAATATTCCGTGTGGGCAGCTAGCTATGCTTTCTATTCTTAGGCAGAAATATGTGGCTCTCAGGCCTAAACTATTACAACATTTAAAAACCAAATTTGCATTCAGTACATTCAAGCTTCTTAGATCCATAGAAACTTTAGAGACATTAAACATTAAGGCCTCCTGATAGAGATTATTTTGTAAATTTAGCTCTTAATTGGCCACATATATTGATGGAAAGCCACAAAGCAAAAGTGCATGATGATTTCATTTATTCTCTGTGTCTTCCTGAGAGAAGATTCAGTAACTCTTGCGTTTGCAAAAGATAAAATAGATAGCTTTTCTGATGGACGGAGGTGGCTGAAGACTATATTTATGCTTAGATTTTCAGATATGAAATTCATTTGAAATGCAGTTAAGTTCATTCATATGAATATTTCATTCTCTTAACAATAGTGACATTGGTGGGTTCTCAGTTTACTTAAATCCACATGTTTTCTGTCAGGCCAAGTGTGGTCATAGTGGTCAATGATTTCAACTTGTCTCTCCAAATAAATAATATCATCCTGGATAACAAAGACTGTTTTATTCTCCTTCTCTTTTATTCCCCTCAACACTGATCACAGTGCTGGGTGTGCGGTAGGATTTTATAAGTATTTGCCAGCATCTTAGGAAAGAAAATTTTTCTAAACCAAAGAGAGAAAAAAAATTGTAGGCATAATTAGAAATATATTCATACAGTGGAAAAAAAAAGCCTAAAATCTTGTACTTTAAAATCAAAACTCAAAGTAAACTTTTCACGTAATTTCCTTCTTTTTTCTTTTTCTTTATCTTTTCTTTTCTTTTCTTTTCTTTTTTCCAGACAGGGTTTTGTTCTGTCGTCCAGGCTGGAATACAGTGGTACAATCTCAGCTTACTGGAGCCTCAACTTCCCTGGCTCAAGAGATCCTCCCACCTCAGCCTCCCCTATAGCTGGGACTACAGGTGTGTGCCATCACACCTGGCTAATTTTTTATATGATTTGTAGAGACCAGGTTTTGCCATGTTGCCCAGGTTGGTCTTGAGCTCCTGAGCTCAAGCCATCCACCTGCCTTGGTCTCCCAAAGTGCTGAGATTACAGGTGTGAGCCACCATGTCCAGCTGCAATTTTATTCTTACATAATTTATATTCCAGTATTAGATTTTAAAAATCACCAAAACATTATATAATACTAAGAGCAAAATGTATATAATCTATACATCCACCTCCACCACTCCTACCATAAACTTCACTTCTTGCCTCCAGTTTTCTATCCACACAGTTCCTCTTTAAGATTTGGCTCAAGTAGCATCGCTTCCAGGAAGGCTTCATAGTGCCTCTGCATTGGCACTTGATATTTTATGCTAAAAATACTTTCTTACCAATTACCTTAAGCTCCCTGATGGCCAAGTGAATATCCCATTTATCATTGTTTCCAAAAACCTAGCAAAATGCCTAGCGTGTAGTAAATATTCAATTTAAAATTGTAAACCTAAATGCCAGTCATTTATATTTATATCATTAGTTTTCATTATCCTGGAATGTTTTTTCTCTTATTATCCTCTCTGTAACATCCAGATCCCAGGATTTAAGTTACCATGGGTTGCTGGAGACCCTCACCATAACATCCTCTATGCCTGTGGTTCTTAACATTAGAGTCACCTGGAGAATTTGAAAATAGATGGATGCTTGTAATAAGACATATCAACATCATGTGCCCCAGATGTGATGTACAGAGGGGGCCACAACGTGACCTCTGCAGGATCCTTCTCAAAAGTACATAACCCAGTTTAATCCTGAGAAAACATCAGACAGATGTAATTCAAGGACATTTACAAAATAGCCAGCACTCCTCAAAATGGTTTTTTTTTTTTTTTT
>NW_016808026.1:3348963-3380702 GCF_001698545.2 Rhinopithecus bieti
TTTTTTTTTTTTTTTTTTTTTTCTGCGAGGGATTTTTCAAGGGTAAAATGATTCATTTTATGTTATATGAATTTCACCTCCATTTTCAGGATCTAATGCAGGATCCTGGATTGGACCCTGAACTAGAAAATGGACATTACTAGGAAAACTGGTAATATTCAAATAAGACCTGTAGATTAATTAAAATATTCTGTTACATGTCCTAATTTTGATAATTTCACTAAGGTTAGGTAAGACAATTTTAGAGGAATGTGGGTGAAGTGTATATGGTGACTCTTAATGCCATTGTTTCAACTTACTGTAATCTATAATTATTTTAAATAGAAACTTAAGGATTTTACAAAGTGACTTATGTTACCCCTAGATGTTATATTAACTCCTCTAAGTTGAAACCTGGGCATTGAGACTTTAAAAAATCCCCACAAATTATATGAGAACCAGTGCTCTAAGTCAGTGTTAGTTGACCTTGGTTGTCCATTAGAATCAGCAGGGAAGATTTTTTAAAATGTTAATGCTCATTCTTAACCCCCAGATTAAAGCAGAATGTCCAAGAGTATAACCAAGGAATTGATATTTTTATTTTTTTAAACTTTGTAAAAAATGTTATTGTATATATTTAAAGTATAAAACAGGATAAGGTATCTATATAGTAAAATGGTTATTATAATAAAACAAATTAATGTATTAATCATCTCACAGTTACCAGTTTTAGTCCCTGTGGCATTAGCAGTTATAATGTACTCATTTAGCAAAAATCCTGAATACAATACACTAACTATAGTCCTCATGTTGTACATTAGATCCTTAGATGTCTTCATTCTACATATGCTATTTTGTGTTATTTGATCTACATCTCCCCATTTCTTCCTCTACCCTTACCCTTGGAAACTACTGTTTTATATTTTGTAAAAGCTCTTCAGGCAATTCCATGCAAGTCATGGTTGAGAACTGCTGCTCCAAGCTAAGGTTCCCAAATGTGCATGATAATAAGTATACTGTGGAATAGTCCATGAACATGAGCATTTTAATGTAGAGGCTCCCACTAAAAACCTACTGAATCAATATTCAGGGAAGATAGTATTTTAACATTCATTCAAGATGAATTTTATCATCAGAAAAGTCTGGGAAGTGTTATAAACTGTCTAGAAATTCTAGGTGTGGTCCAGCTTGTGACAGTGAAGTTTAAGGTCCTACTAAGAGACCTTTCATTGAGCTGGTAGTAGCAGGAAAGTGAAGATTCTATAGATGAGAAATCCCCAATTCCAATGGAATGTAAGTAATTGTGGCCATTATTTATTCACTAATGATTTACTAAGCACTTTTGTGCTCATTACTAAAGGCAGAGTAGTAGACAATTAAGTCCCTGACCTAAAGAACTTGAATTCCAGTGGTAGAGGGATATAATGATAAATAAGTATAAATGAATATGATAAATAATTTATAAATGAATATGACAGTTTCAGATAAATTACTATTAAAAATAATTTTAAAAGAGCCCAAATATTCATAAATAGGTGAACAGATAAATTATAGTGTGTGTGTATGTGTATATATATGTGTGCCTGTATATATGTGTGTAGGTATACATATATATACACAATGGAATATTATTAAAGTATAAAAAGAAATGAAGTACTGATAGATGCTATGATGTAAGTAAAACACGAAAAAACGTAGGTTAAATGAAGTAAGACAGACACAGGTCACATATTGTATGAATCAATTTATGAAATATTCAGAAAAGCTCAATCCGTGGAGACAGAATGCATATTGATGGTTGCCAGGGCCTGGGGAAGGCAAAATGTGGAGCAACTGCTTTAGGGATATGACATTTCCTTTTTGGTGATGAAAATATTTTGGAACTAGATAGAGGTGGTGGCTGCACCATGTTACAAATGCACTAAATGCCACTAAACTGTCCACTGTATAATAATTTTATGTTATGCACATTTTGCCTTACTACTAATAATTTTTAAAAGTTCCTTATGATGTTGTCAGAGAGAGATGTGGGACAGTAGGTGGGTACTTAAGATTGGGCCATCAGGGAAAGCATCTCCAAGGAAATTGCTTTTAATTTAATAGCTAAATGATAAGAAGACAGTCATGTAAACATCAAGAAGTAGAGAATCCCAAATGAATCCTGCCTCTGCCTTTATTGTATGTGTGAGCTGGGTGGAATACTTAATATCTCTCAGCCTCATTTGCTTCATCTGGGAAACAGGATTATAAAAAGATCTAATTCGCAAATTGTTCTAATTAAATGAGATCATGCATGGAAAACTGAGCTTAGTAGGAAGTCATATGTCCTTAAGAATCAAAAGGCAAAAAAGCAATTGAAAACTCACTCCAGCAAAAGCCGATCAGAAGCCCCTTGTTATGCAAGATGACCAGCTAATGCCAAGTCTGTTTTACATAATCTTTCCTCACTGATTATGTAATGATTCTGCTGGTGTTGCTTCACAGTCACTTTTCTGTGTATATGCTTCACCACTAAGTGTTCTTTCTAACTCACTGTGTTTCCTAACAGCTTGTCTGAGCTTTCCTCCCATTTGGGCCATGGCTTCTTGCTCTCATCATCCGAGACTAAGCAATTCCCTTCCCTCATTAATTTTGTAACCCTGAAGATATTTAAGCAGTTTGAACAAGTACTCACCTGGAGTTTTTTTTTTTTTCCAAACTGTTATATGAATCTAATTCTTTCTTTTTCTTCTCACACATAATATACAAACTCAAATTCCTTTCTCCCTTCGTGTTTGCTCTAATTGTGTTTAATAAAATATTTCCTACATTGAGCCCGTCCAATTAATTAAGATTCTTTTCCGGTTCTAATTGAGGAAATATATGTGAAAAGCTGATCAATAGGATTTAAAGAAATCTTTCCACTTTATTGGTACTTAAAACCATTTTCATTTCTTGCTGTTCTTTATAAGGTAAGCTGGAGCATAGGAAATAATTCCATACGTAGCTCTAAGGTAATGTTCAGGTTAAAATGAAATTTTAATTATGTAAATCATGTAGTTTGGGGTTATGTTATTCTTAGAGTTCTAGACTAAGGTTTTTTAAAATAATGATGGTGATTGACAGCCAACGCAGGTAAGTAGTGTTTTCTTAGCTTGTATATCTGAGCCACAAAATTCTATACCCATAAATTAGAGAAAGCATGGTAAAACTACTGTTTTTTATAATTCTACTTTTTAAAATAAATTTGGAATAACCTTACTGCAAGGCAACTCAATTGTTTTCCTAGATTGCACTTGTTGAATTCATCTACTTTGGCAATAAAAAGGAATATTGGGACTTAGCATTTATTCTCTCTCTCTGCAGGCATCTAATGATGAATTTAGCTGAAATGCCACAAGAACAAGCCCTTACAGTCATACGTAAAATCTGCTGTCATATGCAGCGTTAAACGCCACACATGTTGGTAACAGAATTTTTCTCTCTGAAGTGGGTTCTTTGTTGAGACTTGCCTTGTTTCTCTTGTTTTATTTTAAGAAGAGACTTCCATCTCAATAAAGAAGGAAAAATCAAGTAATAATTTAAATATAACTCAGAAACTGAATTGAAAATTGAAGACATATGAGCAAACCAAAGTATATTACATTTTACTGTGATTGTTAATCTGTATGATTTGAAGTCAGACTGGCTTTGAACTTCCGCTTTACCACTGATTAGATTTTTTTAATTAGGAAGGAGTCGTTTTATCTCTCTAAACTTCTGTTTCACCATGTACAGAGTGGGCATAACAATCATGGCTTCATAGAGTTGCTGTCAGAATCACATGAATAATGAACTCCTAATTCTAGGACATATGCATAGGAAAAGCTTCCCTCTTGAAGAGGCTGCTCTGGAGAGTAAAAGTGCATAACCCTTTGGTATTGCTATGCACCAAAGCAGCCCAAAAGCCAGCAGCTTAAAACAACAACTGTTTATCAAACTCAGAATTCTACGAGCTGGCAATTCCAAGGCCACTGCCCTGGTACAGAATCACCACCCTGGATTCCCCCTGCCAGGTGATTGACAGTCCTTTAGTTCCTAGATAATCAGATGGCCTGCCAGGCCAAATGGAGGATCCAGGACAGCAAGGGAGAGGGCCATTGGAAGGCTAAGGCAGCAGCTATATATTAGCCAGTACAAAGTATTCTGATACACAATGGTTAAATGTTGGCAAAGTTAGCCCTGTCCCATTCATATTACAATCCTTTTCCTGTTAAGTATCTTGGTATCCCATCATTAATAGTCCCACAAATTAGCAGAAAGCACAGTAAAACTACTGTTTTGTGGAATTCTACCTTTTTATTAAGAGCAACCTTATTGCAAGACAACCCAAAATCTTTTCCAAAATCATAGGATGATGAATTCAACAAGTGAGATATGAGGGCCCAATTAGCATTGGTATTCCCTGTATCTTCACAACAAGTATACCACTTATATCCATGTGTCTGTCCATCCCTCCTATCCCAAACTCCAATAAACCCACATCAAGAACAAGCACACATTATATACATACTCCATAGAAATAGGACAACAATTCTTAGGAGAAAAGGTGGTAGTGATGGTGTCTTTTGCTGAGAATTTTCCAAATCTTTAAGTGGGCTTCCCTTTTGATTATAAATTTCACCTTTAATTCATTTTTATCTTCTTGCATTTTTCTATAATCAGTGAAGAGAAACTATGCCACACCCTCAACACTTTACTTAGATATTTGTTCTCTGAAATACCTCATTTAATCACTCAGAAGTTCTATCCTCCACAAAACACTAGGACACGAACACAATTCAGCCAAGTTCTTTGTCACTTTATAGCAAGGATGGACTTTCTTCCAGCTTCCAATAACGTGTTCCTCATTTCCATCTGAGATTTCATCAGAAAGGTGTGTCCTGTCCATATTTCTAACAACGTTCTGATCACAGTCACACAGGTAATCACTAAGAAGATTGAGGCTTTCTCCGCAGCTCTCCTCTTCTTCTAAGCCCTCAACAAAATCATCCTTACCACTATTTTCCTGGTAAAGTACATAAAAATCTCTGCCAGCCTTTATTCATTATTCAGTTCCAGAGCTGGTTCCATATTTTTAGGTATTTGTTACAGTATCTCCCACTTCTTGGTACTAATTTCTGTCTTAGTCCTCTTGGACTGCTACAACATAATATCATAGACTATAAAAAACAATAAACTATAAGACATAAGCTATGGTTTTACATAAGCTGTAAAACCATAGACTCGATAAGACAAAGTTATTTCTTACAGTATTAGAGGCTGAGAAGTCCAAGATCATGGCACCAGCAGACTTGATACCTGGTGAGGGTTTTGACCCATAGACGGTGTGGGTCCTTTTTGCTGTATCCTCACATGGCAAAAAGGCTAGCTAGCTCCCTAACCTCTTTCGTGAGGGCCTTGATCCCATTTATGGAGCAAAACCTCATGACTAGTCAACTCCCAAAGGTTCTACCTCTTAGCACCAACACACTGAGTATTCTATTTCAACATATGAGTTTTGATGGGGCACAGACAGATGGGTAGCTTGATAAAACTTATTCAGCATTTCAATAATATAGCAATTATATTTGTCAAGTGGGACAAAAATCCCCATTTTTTCAGATAAAAGGAAATAAGCTAGTGGATATTTGCACAGACACGCAGTTCTTGAAGTAGCAAAAGAGACACACCCCATTTCAAAAGACATCATGAGTTAAAACATCGAGAAACATGAAACTAGAAATAATATAGAGAAAGCTAGAGGAAATATGGTAATATGGAGAAATCTCTGTGGTAGAGCTCAGGAGCCTATATTTTAAACAAATGATTCTTACTGGTACTAAAGTTGGAAAACCATTGGCTACAAACTATTCACTGTACTGAGGAAATGCAGTAGTAAAAGGGCACTAACCTGGATAATAAAGAGAGGGACTGCAGCTTGCTAAGGCAAGTTCAAGATATCCATTGGTTATGGATTTCTGCCTCATAAGCTGGGTAGGGTTTTTCTTCTGTGCTTTTTTGTGCATAAATCCACCCTTAAGTCCATCTTGATAGCACTAACACTCCCTACTTACTCATTTTACTTCTATGGGAGTTGTGTAAAGCTGGCTAAGACTGCTCGAAGCAGACATCCAGATGTAGTTCCCATCCTGAACGTTGACAGATAACCAGTAGACATTCTTCTGAAGCATCTGTAAGACCTAGAAGTCCCATCTGCTGAGCAGGAATGTTGACCTGAATGACTTTGGCTCCAGATAGCACTGAAGGCACAGAACACTCTCTAGGGGACATGACAAGTAGATCCCGCTCGCTGATGAAACCACTCTACTTCAGCCATCTCATTTTTACACAATATGGTACAAAAAGCTTGACTTAAGAATGTGTTGAGTAGGAACAGCTCCGGTCTGCAGCTCCCAGCAAGACCAACGCAAAAGGCGGGTGATTTCTGCATTTCCAATGGAGGTACACAGTTCATCTGATTAGGACTGGTTAGACAATGAGTGCAGCCCACGGAGGGCAAGCAAGAGCAGGGCAGGACATCTTCTCACCCAGGAAGCTCAAGTAGTCGGGGAACTCCCTCCTCTAGCCAAGGGAAGCCATGAGGGACTGTGCCATGAGGAATGGTGCATTCCAGCCCAGATACTATGCTTTTCCTACAGTCTTTGCAACCCACAGACCAGGAGATTACCTCAGGTGCATACACCACAAGGGCCCTGGGTTTCAAGCACAAAACTTGTTAGCCATTTGGGCAAACACCAAGCTAGCTGCAGGAGATTTTTCTCATACCCCAGTAGCAGCTAGAACACCTGAAGCGAGGGAGCCAAGTGGTCTTGCTCAGCAGATCCTACCCCCACGGAGCCCAGAAAGCTAAGATTCACTGGCTTAAAATTCTCACTGCCAGCACTGCAGTCTGAAGTCGACCTGGGATGCTGGAGCATGGTGTGGGGAGGGGCATCCGCCATTACTGAAGCTTGAGTAGGCAGTTTTCCCCTCACAGTATAAACAAAGCTGCCAGGAAGTTCATACTGGGCAGAGCCCACCACAGTGCCACAAAGCTACTGTAGCCAGACTACCTTTCTAGATTCTTTCTCTCTGGGCAGTGCATCTCTGAAAAAGGCAGCAGCACAGTCAGGGGTTTATAGGTAAAACTCCCGTCTCCCTGAGACAGAGTACTTGGGGGAAGGGGCGGCTGTGGGCACAGCTTCAGCAGACTTAAACGTTCCTGCCTGCTGGCTCTGAAGAGAAGAGTGGATCTCCCGGCACAGCAATCGAACTGTGCTAAGGGACAGACTACCTCCTCAAGTGGGTCCCTGACCCCCGTGCCTCCTGACTGGGAGACACCTCCCAGTCGGGGGTCAACAGACATCTCATACAGGAGAGCTCTGGCTGGCATCTGGTGGATGCCCCTCTGGGACGAAGCTTCCAGAGGAAGCAACAGGCAGCAATCTTTGCTGTTCTGCAGCCTCTGTTGGTGATACCCAGGCAAACAGAGTCTGGAGTGGACTTCCAGCAAAGTCCAGTAGACCTGCAGCAGAGGGGCCTGACTGTTAGAAGGAAAACTAACAAACAGAAAGGAATAGCATCAACATCAACAAAAAGAACGTCCACACAAAAACCCCATCCGAAGTTTACCAACATCAAAGAACAAAGGCAGATAAATCCATGAAGATGAGCAAAAACCAGCACAAAAAGGCTGAAAATTCTAAAAACCAGAATGCCTGTTATCCTCCAAAGGATCACAACTCCTCACCAGCAAGGGAACAAAACTGGACAAGAATGGGTTTGACAAATTGACAGAAGTAGGCTTCAGAAGATGGGTAATAACAAAATCCTCCAAGCTAAAGGAGCACGTTCTAACCCATTTCAAGGAAGCTAAGAACCTTGAAAAAAGGTGAGAGTAATTGCTAACTAGAATACCAGTTTAGAGGAGAACATAAATGACCTGATAGAGCTGAAAAACACGGCACAAGAACTTCATGAAGCATACACAAGTTCCAATAGCTGAATTGATCAAGCAGAAGAAAGGATATCAGAGACTGAAGATCAACTTAATGAAATAAAGTTTGAAGACAAGATTAGAGAAAAAAAAAGAATGAAAATGAATGAACAAAGCCTCCTAGAAATGTGGGACTATGTGAAAAGACCAAACCTATGTTAGATCTGTGTACCTGAAAGTGACAGGGAGAATGGAGCCAAGTTGGAATATACACTTCAGGATATTGTCCAGAACTTCCCCAACCTAGCAAGACAGGCCAACATTCAAATTCAGGAAATAAAGAGAACACCACAAAGACACTTCTTGAGAAGAGCAACACCAAGACACATAATCATCAGATTCACCAAGGTTGAAATGAAGGAAAAAATGTTAAGGGCAGCCAGAGAGAAAGGTCGGGTTACTCACAAAGGGAACCCTATCAGTCTAACAGCAGAACTCTTTGCAGAAACCCTACAAGTCAGAAGACAGTGGGGGCCAATATTCAACATTCTTAAAGAAAAGAATTTTCAACCCAGAATTTCATATCCAGCCAAACTAAGCTTCACACATGAAAGAGAAATAAAATCCTTTATAGACAAGCAAATGCTGAGAGATTTTGTCACCACTAGGCCTGCCTTACAAGAGCTCCTGAAGGAAGCACTAAATATGGAAAGAAAAAAACCGCTACCAGCCACTGCAAAACAAACCAAAATGTAAAGACCATTGACGTGATGAAGAAACTGCATCAACTAATGGGCAAAATAACCAGCTAGCAACATAATGACAGGATCAAATTCACACATAAAGATATTAACTTTAAATGTTAATGGGCTAAATGCCCCAATTAAAAGGCACAGACTGGCAAATTGGATAAAGTGTCAAGATTCATCTCACATGCAAAGACACATATATACTCAAAATAAAGGGATGGAGGAAGATTTACCAAGCAAATGGAAAGCAAATAAATAAATAAATAAATAAATAAATAAATAAATAAATAAAAAGCAAGGGTTGCAATCCTAGTCTCTGGTAAAACATTGTTTAAACCAACAAAGATCCAAAAAGACAAAGAAGGACATTATATAATGATAAAGGTATCAATGCAACAAGAAGTGCTAACTATCTTAAATATATATGCACCCAATACAGGAGCACCCAGATTCATAAAGCAAGTTCTTAGAGACCTACAAAGAGACTAAGACTCCCACACAATAATAGTGGGAGTCTTTAACACTCCACTGTCAATGTTAGACAGAACAACAAGACAGATAATTAACAAGGATATTCAGGACTTCAACTCAGCTCTAGATCAAGCAGACCTAATAAACGTCTACAGAGCTCTCCACTTCAAATCAACAGAATATGCATTCTTCTCGGTACCACATAGCACTTATTCTAAAACTGACCACATAATTGGAAGTGAAACACTCCTCAGCAAATGCAAAAGAATAGAAACATAACAAACAGTCCCTCAGACCACAGTGCAATCAAATTAGAACTCAGAATTAGGAAACTCACTCAAAACTGCACAACTACATGGAAACTGAACAACCTGCTTCTGAATGACTACTGAGTAAATAACAAAATTAAGGAAGAAATAAATAAGTTATGTGAAACCAATGAGAACAAAGACAGAATGTACCAGAATCTGTGAGACACAGCTAAAGCAGTGTTTAGAGGGAAATTTATAGTACTACATGCCCACAGGAGAAAGCAGGAAAGACATTGAATCGACACCCTAAGATCACAATTTAAAAACTAGAGAAACAAGAGCAAACAAATTCAAAAGTTAGCAGAAGGTAAGAAATAACTAAGATCAGAGCAGAACTGAAGGAGATAAAGACACGAAAATCCCTTCAAAAAATCAATGAATCCGGGAGCTGATTTTTTGAAAAAATTAACAAAATAGGTAGACCACTAGCCATACTAATAAAGAAGAGAGAATAATCAAATAGACACAATAAAAAAAATGATAAAGGGAAGATCACCACTGATCCCACAGAAATACAAACTATCATCAGAGAATACTATAAACACCTCTATGCAAATAAACTAGAAAATCTAGAAGAAACTGATAAATTTCTGGACACATACACCCCCCAAGACTAAACCAGAAAGAAGTCTAATCCCTGAATAGACCAATAACAAGTTCTGAAATTGAGGCAGTAATTAATAGCTTACCAACCAAAAAAAGCCTGAGACCAGACAGATTCACAACTGAATTCTACCAGAGGTACAAAGAGGAGCTGATACCATTCCTTCTGAAGCTATTCCAAACAGTAGAAAAAGAGGGACTCCTCCCTAACTCATTTTATGAGGCCAGCATCATCCTGATACCAAAACCTGGCAGAGATAAAACAATAAAAGAAAATTTCAGGCCAGTATTCCTGATGAGCATCAATGTGAAAATCCTCAATAAAATCCTGGCAAACCGAATCCAGCAGCACCTCAAAAAGTTTATCCACCACGATCAAGTCAGCTTCATCCCTAGGATGCAAGGCTGGTTCAACATACACACATGATTTTCTCAATAGATGCAGAAAAGGCCTTTGATAAAATTCAACACACCTTCATGCTAAAAACACTCACTAAACTAGGTATTAATGGAACATATCTCAAAATAATAAGAGCTATTTATGACAAACCCACAGCCAATATCATACTGAATGGTCAAAAGCTGGAAGCATTCCCTTTGAAAACTAGCACAAGACAAGGATGCCCTGTCTCACTACTCCTGTACAACATAGTATTGGAAATTCTGGCCAGGGCAATCAGGCAAGAGAAATAAATAAAGGGTATTCTGATAGGAAGACAGGAAGTCAGATTATCTCTGTTTGCAGATGATGTGATTGTATATTTAGAAAACCCAAACTCCTTAAGCTGATAAGCAACTTCAGCGAAGTCTCAGGATATAAAATCAATGTGCAAAAATCACAAACATTTCTATACACCAATAATAGATAAACAGCGAGCTAAATCATGAGCAAACTCACATTCACAATTGCTACAAAGAGAATAAAATACCTAGGAATACAACTTAAAAGGAATGTGAAGAATCTCTTCAAGGAGAACTACAAACCACTTCTCAAGGAAATAAGAGAGGACACAAACAAATGGAAAAACATTCCATGCTCATGCATAGGAAGAATCAATATTGTGAAAATGGCCATACTCCCCAAAGTAATTTATAGATTCAATGCTATTCCCATCAAGCTACCATCGATTTTCTTCACAGAATTAGAAAAAAACTACTTTAAATTCCATATGGAACCAAAAAAGAGCCCATATACCCAAGACAATCCTAAGAAAAAAGAAAAAAGCTGGAGGCATCATGCTACCTGACTTCAAACTATACTACAAGGTTACAGTAACCGAAACAGCATGGTACTGCTACCAAAACAGGTACATAGACCAATGGAACAGAACAGAGGCCTCATAAATAATACAACACAACTTCAAGCACCTGATCTTTGAAACACCTGACAAAAACAAGCAATAGGTAAAGGATTCCTTATTTAATAAATGATGTTGGGAAAACTGACTAGGCTTATGCAGAAAATTGAAACTGGACCCCTTCCTTACACCTTATACAAAAATTAACTCAAGATTGACTAAAGATTTAAGTGTAAGACTCCAAACCATAAAAACCCTAGAAGAAAACCTAGGCAATATCATTCAGGACCTAGGCATGGGCAGAGACTTCATGACTAAAACACCAAAAACAATGGCAACAAAAGCCAAAATTGACAAAGGGGATCTAATTAAACTAAAGAGCTTCTGCTCAGCAAAAGAAACTATCATCAGAGTGAACAAGCAGCCTACAGAATGGGAGAAAAGTTTTGCAATCTATCCATCTGACAAAGGACTAAGATCTGGATTCTACAAGGAACTTAAACAAATTTACAAGAAAAAAACAAACAACCCCATCAAAAAGTGGGCGAAGGATATGAAGATATTTCTTAAAAGAAAACATTTATGTGGTCAACTAACGTATGAGAAAAAGCTCATCGTCACCGGTCATTAGAGAAATGCAAATCAAAACCACAACGAGATACCATCTCATGCCTCTTAGAATGGTGATCATTAAAAAGTCAGGAAACAACAGATGCTGGAGAGGATGTGGAGAAATAGACATGCTTTTACACTGTTGGTGGGAGTGTAAATTAGTTCGACCATTGTGGAAGACAGTGTGGTGATTCCTCAAGGATCTAGAACTAGAAATACCATTTGACCCAGCAATCCCATTACTGGGTATATACCCAAAGGATTATAAATCGTCCTACTATAAAGACACATGAATGTGTATGTTTATTATAGCACTATTCACAATAGCAAAGACTTGGAACCAACCCAAATGCCCATCAATGTTAGATTGGATAAAGAAAATGTGGCACATATATACCATGGAATACTATACAGCCATAAAAAACAATGAGTTCATGTCCTTTGCAGGGACATAGATGAAGTTGGAAACCATCATTCTCAGCAAGCTAACACAGGAACAGAAAACCAAACACTGCATATTCTCACTCATAAGTGGGAGTTGAACAATGAAAATATACGGGCAAAGGGAGAGGAACATTACACATTGGGGCCTGTTGGGGGATGGGGGGCAAGGAGAGGGATAGCATTAGGAGAAATACCTAATGTAGATGATGGGTTGATAGGTGCAGCAAACAACCATGCCGCATGTATACCTATGTAACAAACTTGCACATTCTGCACATGTATCCTAGAATTTAAAGTATAATTAAAAAATAATAATAAAAGAATGTGTTTATGTTACCCCTCATGGAATTATTTTGTTTTCAAACTTTTGTTCCATTTGGTCCAGTGAGGAGAGAGAAGAGAAGAACTTTGCCTTTTATACATGCTGGCTGTGTGCATAGAGATTTCTGAGATATTGAATCTATTTAGATTCAAGACAGGTGGACCAAACACTTCAGGTAAATTCCTCAGGTTTTAAAATGATTACTCATCGCTTCACCAGATGCTCTGAAATTTTATCAGCACTGTATGCTTTATACAAATGCTTCCTGAAAAGGGAGAGATGCCTAGTTTAATGCCATGGCTTTTGTTTTGTGCTTACTTCAATGAGGAATGAGTTCAAATTCATTTTTTAGCCTCATCTGTTTACATTTTTTTCTATGAGCAGATGGCCAGATAATTACCTAAATAAGGAGTTACTTTTCTGGAGTTGGCTTGCCAAGATTCATTGTGATAGCAAATACAAATGCTATTAAAATTAGGAACATTTGGAAGCTTACATTGGTGTGTCAAAATAGTAAATAATTTGAAGGCTGTAGCTTTTAGGCATCCTTTTAGGACATGAAGTTTTCAGGAAGAGTTGATAAGGGTAATGCAAACCAAATAAAGGTAATGAAAACTAAATAATTTTTAAATAATTTTCTACAGCTCTCCATTCCAGTTTGTTAATAAATACAGAATATCTTCAATTAAAATGTAAATGGGATTCATTGTATGAAGCAATCTCTCTGGATGATATGTCATCATTGAATAATTTACTAACAGCCATTGAACAATGTCCAAAATAAAGTAGAATCATTGCTTCGTGATTCAAATTATGACATGTTATAATCATTCCTCTTTAGTACTAGAGGAATGTGAGCCTGGAAAAGTTTCTTAGCCTTCCAGAGTCTCCGTGTTCCCATCTACAAAATGAGGAAATGGAAACACATTTCCTCAGGAATACAAGATTCTTTCCTGATCTAAAATTCTATGACTTTTTAGGTCATTGACTTTGTTATATCTTGTGTTCTTCTGCATTAACAATCAAGTAACGAAAGGAAGACTGATTACGGACTCAGATATGAATTTAAATATTGCTTCCTGACTTCCTAGCTGCATGAACGTGAACAAGACACCTTTTCCTGAGCTACTTCATATGGAAAAAACGGAGAACACCTACCTCATGGGATTATGACAAATAAACAAGGAAGTATTTAAAGTTCCAATACTGATTTTTCACTTATCAAGTCCTCAATAAGCTGTATTTCTTTTCTTATATTCCATCATTTTAGAATTCTCAAATCTGCCTTTTCTCTGAAACCTTCCATCCTCTGGTCCCAACAGAAAAGATTACAATTCTGGAGAATGTACTAGACAGATGATAAAATATAGATGAGAATTATAGCGGATAAAACCTAAAAGACAATTTTTTTCCCTCCTCAGTCATCTTAGTAAAAAGAATGATGGCAGCTCTTGAAGAGAGTTGACCCTCCTGATGTTCCCTTTTCTTTTTGTCACTGAAGTCTCACATTGGGTTTGCTTTTGTCAATGAAATACATCCAAATCATGAGAAAGTGGCATGCTTCCTGTATGATAGAATACCTTTCCTCATTGCTCCTTTCCAACAATTTTTAAATTATTTTCGCTATTCTATATCCCAATTTTTAAAATTAATACCATCATGATTATTTGTTCATTATAAAAAATACTAGAAAATAAATAAATGCAAGACATTAAGCATAAACACACCCTCCAAGGAGAGCTACTTTATATAACTTCCTATATTTTCTAATTACATGTAAACATTATGTAAAACATGTACAAAACAAGTTAATACTATATATTTCTAATGTAAACATGAGAATAAGTGTTCTATAAAAGCTGAGGTGTGCTTTGCTTTGATATCTGTTTTTCAGTAACATGCTGGACACAGGGTACATACTGGATACCCTTTTAAACTTAGTATATTCCATATATCTTTTTGTGTCAATAAATATAATTCTGTAGCATCACTTTTAATGATCACATAGTATTCTGCAATATAGATAAAATGAAAACTTAATTTATTTCCTACTGTGACTTGTCAGGCTTTCTGTGTTTTTTTCCCCCCATAACAGTGTTTTAATCAACACCCATACAAACAAATCTATGCCCCTCTTCTTCTTTCTTCTCAATGATTTTGTTTGGATAAATTCTTAAAAGTAGAGTTGCCAAGTTCAAGTAATCTACTCACAATTTAGGGAATCATTACATACTGCCAATTGTTCTCTAAAAGATTATGTCAATTTACAAATCCAGTCAACTGAGATTGACCATTTTCCTGCAATTCCAGGTATAGGTATTATGTTGAAAAATAAAAATAAAAAACACATTTAAAAAGCAAGTCATCGCATCCTAAGTGTTGAATGGCAAGAATATCCATTCTTCATGCTATATAACCAGCCCATGACACCTTTCCAAACCCTTTTCTGGATATACAATATCCTGTAACCCAGCAAAGATGCAGTCTCACTAAAATGGTATAGAGTTCTGTCTTGTCTTACTAATTTGATTAGTTTAGGAGAAATGACAGGAAAATTCCTATAAATTGTCCATTGACATTCACATGAATTCTCTTCCTTTGACATTTTACCATTCTACATCAATATCACTTTCAGTAAATAATGTTTTACATGCAGATAGTTTTACAATGCCCACTTAAATTAATTCTAAACTGTTATGAAATCCATAAAAACCCTTGTGGAACATTTGTAGCTTGTATAGTAGTCTCCCATTATGGAATGAAATGTGAAATGTCTATGTGGGAGCCGTTTTCCTAAGGTAAATAGATTATTATTTATATCTCTAGGTGCAAATGCTTTTAAATAACCAGAACATATAGCATCTGAATGTGCCCTTACATAATTTTCACAGCTGCTACGTTCTTGTCAGTGCACTGTCATGGTGCGGCTTTGATGCTTTGATCTGAGTTTGACCCCTGGCCATGATTCTTGCTGGTGTTTTTATCATCCACTCTTAATGTGAACAATAAATCTGATAATATCCAGTAGTGCTTCCTTATGTTCTCTGACTTTGACATTCAGAAAAATCATTAATGCTGCTGCCACTGTGTCTACATCTCCATACTTGAGATTTTTTTTTCCCCTTTGAAGATATTTTAGAATACATAGTCCTGGAAGTCCAGAACCAATGACTTTGTACTTGCTGTATTGCATAGTGCTCCACCTTGTACTTGCCGTATTGCATAGAGCACAATTTGATATGATCAAATGATGATTACCAAGAGCTTTAGATATGATTTCGCTCTGTGAAGTAACCAACATGAACAATTAGGAAGGAGGCTGAATGATAGGGTGAAGATTGGAGGGGAGAAAATTGAGAATTTAGAAAGATAAGTAACGGAAACTCTATCTCAAATTGATTTAAATAATAGGAGAAGTTCACAGGCACATGTGCCTGAAGTACAGAGGTCAGCTGACTTGAGATTGTTCTCTCTTCTGAAACAGTGCAAGAAGAACCCTTTTCCATCCTGTGAGAAGGACCCTTTTTCATGCTCTCTTCATTTCCTTACTCTGCTTCCTTCATGCTGACTCCATTTTGTGCAGGCTTCCTACCTCGTTGTCCCCAAATGCCTGTCTTGTTGATATTCAGTTTTCTTCTTGATTAAGCTGTCCAATCTAAATAGCCAGCATTCTACTGTGAACAGTTGGGAACTTAAATCTCATACATGCTGTCTTATTCACATTCAGCAAACAAGAGCACAGGTTTTTCATTCTCAAACAAAATTACTGAGTTTTGACCTAAACGAATCATGCTAGAGCACTTGCCCATTCTATACCAGTAATGCAGCTGGGTATGGGGTCATGCCAATTAGCTTAGACTTGAGTCAAAGATTCTAATTCAGAGATCAAGCCAGCTACCCTTGAAGCACAAGGGACACATTGTTCCAAGGGTTGGAACCAGTAAACAAATGGAAGTGCTACCACCAAGAGCAAGAGGAATATATACTAGGTGGCCAAAAAGGCAGATATCCACCAGGGTAGCTACAACTAAATGAAACATTGGGTTTTACATTAGTTAGTTCAGGCTGCTGTAACAAAATTATTGTAGACTAGTGGTTTAAACCAGAGAAATGCATTTTCTCACAATCTGAAGTCTGGAAATCAGAGATCAGGGTGCCAGTATGGTTGGGTTCTTGTGAAGGCTCTCTTCCTGGCTTGGAGACAGCTGCTTTTTCACTGTGTCTTACATGATAGAGACAGAGAGAGAGAGAGAGGGAGAGAGAAAGCTCTGTGGTACCTCTCTGGTGCCCATCATGAAGGCCTGACCCTCATGACTTCAACTAAACCTAATTATATTTCAAAGGTTCCTTCCTTAAATACCATTGCCCTGGGAGCTAGGGCTTCAACATATGAACTGGGTGGGGGCAAGGGGTGTGGCATAATTCAGACCACAGCATTCCTCCTCTGACCTTCCAAAATTCATGTCCTTCTTGCATGCTAAATATATTTATTCCATCCCAACAACCCCCAAAGTATGAACTCATTCCAAGATCAACTCTAATGTCCAAAGTCTCATCTAACTCTCATGTAAATCATAGGGATGAGATGCGGGTGAGACTTGAATTTGAATTCATCCTGAAGCAAAATTACTTTCCAGCTATAAACATGTGACACCAGACAAATCATACACTTCTAAAATACAAGAGTGGGCAGGCATAGAATAGACATTCCCATTCCAAAAGGGAAAAAACATAGGAAAGAAGGATGGCATGATGGGTCCCAAGCAAGTCCAAAACGTAGCAAGGCAAATATCATCAGTTCTTAAGGCTCAGAAATAATCCTCTTTGGTTTGATGCCCTGCCCTCCAGGCAGAGATGGCAATGTCACTCCCATGACTTGACGGAGTAGCCCTGCCCATTTGGCCTGGGATTGCTGCCCCTGTGGCTCTCCGAAAGTACTCAGTCTTTGAAATGGAGTAAGAAACAACTCTTCCCCTTCTGCCTATGATGGGAATGGCAGCCCTGGTGATCTCTAAATCACCTTCAATATCATCCTTCTTTTTTCTTGAAGAATAGTGCATTTTCACAACCAAATAACTCGATGGTTCCATCCTATAGATTCCAAAAAGTCTGACAGCCTTCCTTCATTTTACCTGGCCTTCATCCCTTCAATTCAAACTGGTAATGACCCCTATGATATAATCCGATCTCTATTCTGGCTTCTGCCAGGATGGCTGATTAAATCCATTGTTTCCCCCATCTCTTTATCAAGTTATTATTAGGCCACATCTTTAGTGTTTTCTTCAGAAAAAGCTTTCTCATTTTTTCACAATATAGGTAGCCTGAAAGTTTTCCAAATATTCAAGCTCTTGCATCTATGCGTAACAATTGCTTCTACAATTTATTTCTCTCTTCTTGCATTTTACTATTAGCAGTAAGGAGGACCCAAGGCATACCTTTGATATTTTGCTTGGAAATCTTGTCTGCTGTATACTCAATTTCACCACATGCAAGTTCTAACTTTCACAAAACCCTAGAACAAAATTCAGCCAATTGTTTTTCCTTCTACATGACAAAAACTGCTCTTTGTCTAGTCTCCAGTAACGTTTTCTTCATGTCTGTCTAAGACATCACTAGAATCACCCTTTACATCTACATTTCTGCTATGCATCTCAAAATTCTTCCAGTGTCTAACCATTGCTCAGTTCCAAAACCACTTCCAAATATTTAAGTATTTGTTACAGGAGCCGCTTCTTCTTAGTACAGAATCTATTATAAGGAATTGGCTAATGGAATTATGGAGGCTGAGAACTCCCAAGATCTGTAGTCAAGCAAGCTGATGGAGACCCAGGAGAGCTGATGTGTAGTTTCAGTCTGAGACCAAAGGCATGGGAACCAGGAGAGCTGATGATGTAAGTTTTAGTCCACCATTGTTACATTGGAGACTTAAGAAAAGTGGGTGTTTCAGTCAGAGTCTGAAAGCCAGTAAAGATTATTGTCCCAGCTCAAGCAGTCAGGCAAGAGGGGTTCCCTTTTACTAAATCTTTTTGTTGTATTCAAGTCCTCAAATGATGGGATGAGGTCCATCCATGTTAACAAGGGCAATATGGTTTACTCAGCCTATCAATTTAAATGTGAAATTCATCAAGAACCACCCCACCCCTGCCCCACCACAGACATACACAGAATAATGTTTGGCCAAATGTCTGGGCACCCCATGGCGCAGTCAGGTTGACACCTACAATTAACCATCACACACACACACACACACACACACACACACACACACACACACACACGGGAAGCTTGAAGTGTGTCTTATACTTTCAGAAAATAAATTCAAGGAAGAGTTTATGGAGTGAAATGCCAAAAGCAGAGATGCCGTATTCAGTAATGATTCTGCTAAAAAAGCTCAGAAACACTGGTCAAATACTGCCTTTTTGTATATATATTTGTTTTAATTTAATGAGAGACATGATTTGAAGAATCTAGACTAGATTGCTAATATATCCATTAGCTCTTCAAATAAAGCCATTGTAAATGCTTGAGCAGTATTCTATTGCTGTGACTTGATGTTTAAGTTCTCTAAGAAGGGACTGTAGTGCAGCATTTTAAGATAAATAAAGCAAGATTTCTTTATGCTTAAGATGTCTGATCTGAAGTACCCAGCTTTCTATTGTGAAGACTTGAGAACCTATTTTTTATTTGGACACTAGAATGGGAAACCATGTAACCTAAAAGTATTCACAACATTTTCTCAATAAGTAAATTCTTTGAATGTTCTCCATCAGTTGATTCTGGGTCATGTGGCATTTAATAGGTAATTTTTAATTTGAAAAAAGAAAGAAAGCATTCATTCTTAGAAGAAATTTAGATGGCTTCTGGGACATCTGGTTTCAAGTAGCATGGCACTCTGTACTCTCAAATTGCTATATTAATTGGCCTACAGAATGGGCTATTTAAGATTAGCTATTTAAATGTTGGGAAATGGCTACTAAATATAGTGATTTTAATTTGGGGGTAATTAATGGTGGCTTAATCTTCTAAGAATAATCAACAAAATCCAGCTACTTCTGCCAGATAGAAGCAGTAACAGTTAGGATACTAATTTTGCTTCTGTAATAAAGCCCCAAAATGTTTATTTTTGTCTCACACAACAGTCTGAAGATAAGTAACCTCCTGGGCAGATTTTTTGGTATCAAGGGTAGATTCTCCTAATTCCTCTGGCTTCCTTAATATTCAACTCCAATCTCTAGGTCTAAGAAGGCTTTGCTGGTAACTTCTCTCCCACTCCAACATTTGCCAGTGGAAAAAAAGGGGGGGAAATGAAAGATGGACACAGAATCCTTGTAGAAACATGACCCAAATGTTGCCACATCACCTCTGTTTATTTCTCATTGGCCACAAACATGGCCACACCTAGCACCAAGTAAGTCTAAGAGATAAGATCCTTTGCTGGACAGCATTGGGCACAGTTACACCCTATATCTTTATAGAAAAAGGTGAGTATAGATAGGAGGGAGAAAGCAAGAAGGCTTTGGCACAGAGCCTCTGAAGCACAGGAGCTATGTCCCATCCACCAAAGCTAAGTAAGGGACATGTGTCCAGATCTTCCAGTAAGTGTGCCAGGTTGTCCAAATAGAAATGACTATGAAAAGAACATAAGATTCTTATACACTTATGAAAATAGTGCTCCTAATGCAGCTTACCATGGCTTCTACATTCCAGCATGTAAAAAATTATAACATGTACTCTTTACTTCTGATTTTCTGAATGCCCGTTTTTAAAAAGTTTGGGAAATACTAAAAATAAATAAAGAAGATGACAGTCAACTACAATTCCGTTAGCCAGAGATAACCATTACGTTATCTTTAGTTGCTTCTTCTGTGGCTTTTCTCCATGTGACTTTTCATTTACATAAATGGACTCAGTTTTGCATTATTTAACCTGATATTAATAATATACATTTTTCTCACACATTAAAATGTGATTCTCAATATAATTTTACATTTGCATTAATTTAACCTGTAGAAGTTCCAGAATTTTTTCAACATATTGCTGATGTTAGATTGTTAGAGTTTCTAGTCTTTATTAGTATTAATGACGCTACTATCAACATCTTTATGCACACATTTTGTCTGATTTTGTATTTATTAATAAAGAATCTTAAAGGTGAAATGGACTCAGATGGTAGGGAAATTTTGAAGGCTCTTAATCTATATTGCTAAATCACTTTCCAAAAAGTGTTGTGAAAATTTCCTTTTAAACTAGTTCTACTAGTTTTTTGTATCACCCTCCTAGCATTATTACAATTAAATAAATATGACTCAGTTGATTAAATGAAAATGGACATTCACAGCCCCTTGATGACTGATGAGACCTACTGTGGTTTCACATGTACCTGCAATGTTATCATGATTAAATTCTCATACTTTGATCATGTATTCATTTCTTGTTTTAATGCAAATATGAACAGTCCTGCCTGATTGTGTTAAGCATGAAAGCAGGTACAGAGTAAATGAAGATATCTCATTTAATGACCCCTACATTTAATGATATACAATTAATTTAATGACAGCAATCAACTTGATCCATCCAAGAATCTTGAAGAATATATATTTTTTTTTAAAAAAAAGAGAAAGGACATTGAATTACTGATTACTGAAATAAATGGTACCTCACTTATGTGCCAGAGCTCATGCAGTTTTCTCAGAGGAAAAGACTTTAAATTCTTATTTCAAAGCACATTAATTCTGAACCTATATAAAATCCTAACACATTTGATGATACGATTTTCAAATACATAGCAGATTAAAAACAGCAAAGTAGAAAGGAGCAGCAGACACATTAACAACAAATAATGGTCGCTGAGAAAATGACAAAGAGAAGAGATAGAAATGTTCATAACACACACACACAAAACCCTGAAATTATGTTTTTTAAAATGGTGATGTTTTTAGTAATAACAGTGTTTAAGTAAATTATAGCTCATCTATTTAAAGATTATTAAGAAGTCCTTATATTATTTTTACAAGAACTTTTAATGTCACAGAAAAAAATCGCTTTTATACTAAGTGGGAAAGCTGGATATAACTTTGCAGATAGAATTTAATTACAAATATGGTTTTATGGTTTTAAAAGTTGAAGAGATATCCTGGAAGTGCTGTTTCTTAGGGAACGAGTACTAGATATATATTGTTATTATATGTTCTATATTTGTAAATTTTCTAAAACATGTATATAATGGACCTGTATATCTTTAATTAAAAGATATATCAAATTTTGTTATTTTTAGAATAATATTCTGGATATCTTTAGGAGTTGAAATTATTCTTTTGTATGTTACTAACAAATAGAATTATACAATTATTTGTGCTTATAATGGTAGCACAGTTATTTTCAAAAAATCAAATAGAGCCACAGGCTTTATTGCAGAAGACCTGGGAAAGTTATCTGTTGCTGAAGATTTTATCCAAAGTAAAATAAATATACAGTCTATGTAACCACATAAAAGTAAACAACAGAGATTCAAAACTCATAATTAGGGGTGATTTTAAAAATCATTATTTAGGCATTAGTCTATTGAGGATGTCTCTTGAGTAATATTTAAATTATGTTTTATAAAATAATGATCATAGTGACTATGATGGCATTAGAAAGAAAATTCTTAAATTCAATAAGTCAAACATCATCATATATTTAGAAAGAGTGCTCATGCTATATAAATATTGAAAACACTATAGAAACTAAAATTACATTTCAAGTTGGTAGAACCCCAACAATTTTAATCAAAATATTTTTAAATTTTATATACACTCATCTTGCATATGAGAGTGGCATGTTTATGTAAATTGTTTTTGTAGCATCTCTCAATTCGAACTTTTTTGTTTGTATTTTGTAGGAGTAACTTTCAACTACCTTTACTTAGAAGAATTTATAGTATTTTCCAGGAAATTATTAAATGTATGAGCTTTAATAATAGTCATTGGCAGACTTTCTAAACTAATAACATGAACAATTAAATTACATTATTTCCTTCATGAAATTATAAATTACAATGGATATATATGTCAGTTTTTACATTATTGTCTCACAGACCCAAAGCTATCCTTTTTTTTTTTTTTTTTTTTTTTTTTGAGATGGAGTCTCTGTGTCGCCCAGGCTGGAATGCAGTGACGTAATCTCAGCTCACTGCAACCTTCACCTCCCGGGTTCAAGTGATTCTCCTGCCTCAGCCTCCCAAGTAGCTGGGATTACAGGCGCCGTCGCCAACACGCCCAGCTAATTTTTGTATTTTTTTGTTTGTTTTTTGAGACGGAGTCTCGCTCTGTCGCCCAGGCTGGAGTGCAGTGGCACGATCTCGGCTAATAGAAAGCTCCGCCTCTCGGGTTCATGCCATCCTCCTGCCTCAGCCTCCCGAGTAGCTGGGACTACAAGCCCCTGCCACCTCGCCCGGCTAGTTTTTTGTATTTTTAGTAGAGACGGTGTTTCACCAGGTCGGCCAGGTCTCGAACTCCTGACCTGAGGTGGTCCACCTGCCTCGGCCTCCCAAAGTGCTGGGATTTCAGGCGTAGCTACTGCGCCCGGCCAAAGCTACCCTTTTCTGTTCAGCCTCGTGATGCTGGGGCTGAGTTCCTGCAACCCAAGTTTCTGCTTTGCCAGCAGCCACCTGGTAGGCTCTGCCAGTAGGGGCTTCCAGAAGGAAGCTGCAAGGCCGGAACTGGGAGGAGAAACTCACTTCAGGCACTCTTGTAGTTCCTGTATCTCCTCTCCAGCTACCCTTCCTTGCTGTGGCAACAAGGGTTCATTCCAGTAGCAACTACTGAATTTAGTTTGCAGTTTTTCTAACATTTGCAGAACCAGCTCCATTGTACCCTCCCCTTCAGAGACGCCAGCATTAGCTGGCCGGTGCCCCTTTGTAGAAATCTGGGTTATGGCTTCACAGGACTAGGGGTGTCACATTTAACATAAAATTATAGGAAACCCAATTTGAATCTCAGAAAAACAATCAATAAACATTTAGTAGAAGTATGTTTCTGATATTGCACATTTAACTGTGTTTAGTGTATTTTATCAGCAGCTGTGTGCAGGGTCCCTACTCTAAGCTTCTGTATTTTAATAATTTCAACCATTTCCCTTTACTCCCTAGCCCCTGAGAAGCTGTTTTCTGCTATTGCTATCTTTATAATAACTTAGTGTCATCAACTTGATACCCACATTATTCTTTATATTCTGTCCTGTCTCCTGACAATGTTGATTGATACAGTAGAGTTTTTTAAAGCAGATACTGGGATTGACAAGATAATTTTCCTACCAGTTAATATTCCTATGTGTAAGTTAATAGGGATACTTATATGGTAACTCTGATAGAAGCTATCCAAACTTTGTTTACCCTGGGGGTAAATGAGTTCATATATATAATATTTGTAGTTCTATGTGGTTCAGAGACATAAGTCATAGTAAATTCTTGTGCATAGCCTATCTCCTTTATCAACATTTTAAGGAATTCAGGACTTACTATGTATATTGTGTGTGTGATTGTAAAATTGTGACAGGAAGACAAGAAGAAAAACAACTTACAGATTTAATGTGGTTGTAAAATACAACAATTTTTAATTTGTAAAATAGATTAATTTCTAGTCCACTTGCATCTGAGTTCTAGACTCTGGACACTAAATTCATTAGTTAGCAAAATACTCAGCACAGCTGCTTATATATTCATCATCTCAGTGGCATTTACATGGTGTTTGCATTGCTCTTACCAAGTTTATCCAGGCTTCCTATTTACTCTTTACCCTGTTCCCACACTGTTCCAACCACTGCTATAATGGCATCTTTGACTTTAGTGACCACCTAGGTAACCTCACTTTTTCTTTTTCTTTTTTTTTGCCTAGTATGAAAATATACCCAATACCATGTTCTTTATTGCTGACTGGGAATGTCCTCTCAAAGCTCCTAAAATTCTTGACGCTCTCCCTTTTTTTGCCTTTCTCTAGCTGGACTATTTTGATTATACCTTTCTGAACTGACTCTGGGTTTCTGGCTTGCCTCAGGCCACATTTCTGGCTTACAGTTTGACTTTCATTGTAATTCCCTATTTATGGCTGTAGTTGGTTGTACAGTGATCACTTCAAACCCATCGCTTCCTGCCTGAAATCCTGTAATTGCTAGTGTTTGACATTTGAAACTCCTTATCCCTGATTTGCCTCAAACTTCTGGTTCTCCTATGTGTCCTTTCATCTTACCTGAGGCCCTGGATTAGCTCTGGCCTTGCTGCTTTCCAGGCCTGCTTAAATAAATGAGCAAGCTATTTCTAGCAAAAGAAAATGAGCTGGAAAGAATAGGCCGAACTGGGAGAATTAGGTGACTATTTCTCCATGTCTGATTATCTGCGAGAGTGCAGGGAAGGATGTTGCAAAGCCTTGGGACTAAGCTTGGTGGCTCTGGAGCATTTTCTTGACTCATCTCATGCACTGCTCATGAGAACCCCACAGGGCAGGCATCACCCTTTCACCATCCAGACATAAAAAAGAAGGATTAAAGCTTAGAAAGGTTAAGTAACTTGCTCAAAGGCACACAGTAGCTAAGGAGGGGAGCCAGAAATTAAATTCAGGCCGTTTCTGGTCCCATTTTTTTTAATCACTGTGCTATATGTGCTTGATTTCATATAATTGAGCCCTCACAATCTGTCTAGTTCTGCAATTCAGTGAGTTTTGGGGTAGTAATGATTGGTTGCAAGTCCAAAAAGTTTCACTGGTCTCATGGCAGCAGAGCAAGTGCTGTTATCTTCCTAGGCTCACAGCAGAAGCATGTGCATTCTGATTGACCACACACTTCCCGCCAGCTGCATAAAATCACTATTCATGATTTAGATTGGAAAGCATACTGATGGCCAGCATTTTCTTCCTGTGTGTGATTGACTGGCAGCTGTGACTCTAAACGCACAGAACTATAGGCATGAGAATAATTTCAACAAGTATCCTTTAAAGCATTATATCTTTTTAAAACCATCTTAGCCATCTTTAAGTGTGTGGTTCAGTAGTGTGAAGAATATTCACATCATAGTGAAACCCATCTCCAGAACTGTTTTGATTTTGTGAATCTGAAACTCCATACCCATTAAATCACAACTCTCCTTTTCCCCTCCCTACAACTCTTTTGTTTCTATGAATTTGACCACTTTATATACCTAAGAAAAATGGAATCTTACAGTAGTTATCTTCTTGTGACTGGCTTATTTCACTTTGCATAATATCCTCAAGGTTCATCCATGCTGTAGCACATGACAGGGTTTTCTTTCTATAACTGAATAATATTTAATTCTACATATATACCACATTTGTATATCCATTAATTGGTGGACAAGTAGCTTGATGTCACTTCTTGGCAATAGTGAATAGCACTGCTGTGAACATAGATATGCAGATATCTTATAGAAACCTTGCTTTCATTTCTTTGGAATTTATATCAAGAACTGAGATTATCGGATCCTATGGTATATTTTTTTTAATTTTTTGAGGAAACTGCATACTGTTTCCTATTGTGGTAGCATTATTTTACATCCCACCAATAGTACATGGCAGTTCCAATTTCTCCACATTCTCACCAACACTTGCTATTATCTGTGAAACATTGTATCTTTTCCTTTTTTTAATGATGCACTATAATTTTTGTTTCAAAAAATATATGACTTAAGCTAATATTTTGTGAGCAAAAATGCAGGGCCAATATATTTAAATATTATCCAGGCTTCTAAGTGTGTTCAGTTTCAGAAGCTAAATATTTTCCTGAACATTCCTTAAGTAAATGAATAACTTGCTCTTTTGAACCTAAAACACATACTTGTTTCTTCATTCCTGTGACTACCACTGTCTTACCCAGCATTGAAACCTTCTTAAACTTAGTCAGAGGAAGACAAGTGGGAAGGTGTAGACTTCTCACTTCAATAGTCTGCTAAAGATGCAGAAAAAATATGGTGCTATTCAAAGACAGTCTATACTTAAAGATTTAGAGTTTTGGATGGAAATAACCCGGTGAAATAGCAAGAACGTTTGAAAGAGAACTTGACAAACCACTGCTGCAGAAAGCTGAATTCCAAGGAAGTATGCCCAATATCCATGAAGCTGAGAAGTAAGTTTCTGAAATCATGCCTTTCTATTTTTTTTTTTTTTAATTTCTCATTTGCCTAAAAAATGTCAACCACTTGTTGAGGCAAGCAGGATCTTGCTACTGGAACATATAAATTAACCAAAGAAAAGTATTATGTAAATAACAGTACATTTGGATATTTGTTTAGTGGCCCTTTTATGGAGTATTAGAAATCACCAACTTTTGACTTTAAGAAAAGAATATTAATATGTGTGTTGTCAGTAATATTTTGATTCTGTGATATGTTTTTTTTTTAAAAAAAAAACCTTTAAAACATTTGTCTTATTTCTATTAATGTCACTTGATTTTTCTGGTTTCCAATTCCCGTTTCATTCATAGAACCTTCTAGAATTAAATGTCTTTTTTCATTTTAAACATGAAAGCAGAGGAAGAAAATGAACTTCTAATACATTTAATGTCACACTTACTGTGAGACACCCATATTGAGATTCTCAAAATATTGCTTGTATGGAGAAAAGAAGATTATCATTTTCAGGGCCAGGCACGATGGCTCACACCTATAATCCCAGCACTTTGGAAGGCCAAGGCAGTCAGATCACCTGAGGTCAGGAGTTTAAGACCAGCCTGGCCAGCATGGAGAAACCTTGTCTCTATTAAAAATACAAATATTAGCTGAGTGTGGTGGCGGGTGCTTGTAATCTCAGCTACTAGGGACGCTGAGGCAGGAGAATCGCTTGAACCTGGGAGGTGGAGGTTGCAGTAAGCCAAGATCGTGCCACTGCACCGCAGCCTGGCAACAAAGCAAGACTCTGTCTTGGAAAAAAACTAAAAAAACAAAAACAAAAAGAAAATTATCATTTTCTAGCCAGTGACTAGTAAATTTTCTAAAGCTATCAGATAATTTATAACAATAATGGATTTAAAAAACCAACAAGACAGATTTTTTTTCTATTGACATATATATGACATATATTCATATATGTATTCACATATATACATATATTCACATATATTCATATATATTCACATATATACATATATTCATATATATGTTCATATATTATATATGTGAAGGTAAATACTGATCAAAATCCAGGGCAGCTCACTTGGAGAGAAAAATTACAAAGACCTATTAGGTAAAACAAGATTATTTGGAATTATAGGAGTAAGAGTTAAGAATAAACTAAAAACAAAGCACTTGTTCTTTCTGGCAGCTGAAAATAGCAAACCTGGGGACAAGAAGGTTTTTCTTCCCGTATTCCTTATGCTGGTTAGCTAGCATGATGACTGAAACAGAAATGTGTTGCCGGGTGCGGTGGCTCAAGCCTGTAATCCCAGCACTTTGGGAGGCTGAGACGGGCGGATCACGAGGTCAGGAGATGGAGACCATCCTGGCTAACCCGGTGAAACCCCGTCTCTACTAAAAAATACAAAAAATTAGCCGGGCGTGGTGGCAGACGCCTGTAGTCCCAGTTACTCCGGAGGCTGAGGCAGGAGAATGGTGTGAACCCGGGAGGTGAGGTGGAGCTTGCAGTGAGCTGAGATCCGGCCACTGCACTCCAGCCTGGGCGACAGAGCGAGACTACGTCTCAAAAAAAAAAACAAAACAAAACAAAACAAAAAAACAGAAATGTGCCTGCCATTGTAGAGCTTACAATTATTTCTTTTGGTGGTAGTATTCCACAATGGAGAGCATTGGATAAAAATAGGCAGTCTTTTACAACATTTTAATTTAGTCTTTGTTAATGTTAAAGAGACAAATTCCTTATTGAATTTCTGAGCAAAGCTTAATAATAAAGAAGTTAGAGAAAAACACCCACCACATTTTATAAAGTAGTGAAAAAATCTTATTAAGCAACAGAAGTGTTGTTTTCCTGTTTTAGAAAATAACCACTGAAGCTTATCACTTGAAAAGCAGACTTATTTTGCAAAGAACTTACTAATTTATAAAATAATGAGACTTTGGAGAAGCATTTTCCTTATCAATTGTCTTATACGTTTCAGGGATGTGATAGAACAAACCAGTGTCACAGTCTCTTGGCACCACTTTTAGGATATGAATATATTTGGCACCCTCCCCATGGTATTCAGCCTTGGGGTTCTCAGCCAAAACTGAAACAAAGTTCTATTTCCATAGCTTCTCCACTTCTATGACATAATGTAGTTATGCTATCTTAAACTTATTCCTATTGATTAAGTTTGTAGTTGTTAGGAGGTTTTTTTTTTTTTTAAGACTAAAGGTATTTGTATCTAAATATATAACTTTCTTAAACAGAGTATTAATTAGAAAGTATAGTTTTCCTTAAGCTTTAAGGACAATTCGTAAGTCTAAGTATTTTTATATAAAATATAGTCACTTGATTCCACTGACTCGTGACTTTAATGGATTAAGTTCCCCCAAAATTTACTCTCATTTACAAGCCTATTAAACTTCTTTAAATACTTCAAACTAGGTTTCAAATTTGTATGACTTTTAACAAACACTTTAAATGCCTGATGGGGCAAACTTAAAATGTAATAAGCCAGTGCTTGCTAAACACTTAACCTCTGTAAAGCTAATAAATCAAACCTATAAATGTAGTAAATTAGAGTCTCCTAAGCATTTCAAACATCTTAAAATCAGGACTGGAAGCAAGAGTTCCAGTAAAAGATTGTGGATTAAATGCAACCATTAAGGTCTGTTCCATTTTTATCCTCAACTAAAATGACAGTAAAGGGATTTTCTAAGGAGACATATGCCAAAAGGACCAAACCAGAAGAGGAGATAACAGCAATAAAATTTCTTAGGTTGAAGGCAGATAATTTAGCAGACCCAAGAAAGCTAACGCTAACAGTGGGAATAACTGAGAAGCACCCAATTTACAGTGTGGAACTCCTGAAAGTAGTTGATGATGTTGAGTATTTTAAAAAGTAGGAATAAAGATAGAACTAAAATATCTTTTCAAAAAGCAGATTGACCTAGGAGAGAAGATTTAATGTGACTGACATTAAGAATTCTCTTAGGAACAGCTCAATCAGAGCATACTACAGTCAAGACTGCAGTCACTTCATCACTTCCAATCTGCTTTTTTAGTGTCCCATTCTTAAATGGGAAATGTATTGAGGTTCAACTCCTAATATGAGAACACTGACTAAACCAAGGACACAGAAAAGAAAAATTGGAAGGAACAGAAAATATTTGGGAAGAAAGAAAACCGTCTAAAGAGATTCTTAGCATTCTCAAAAGAATAAAATATATTGTATCCAGGAAACCAAAATAGCCTGATACAAAAAGGGATATTCAGGAAACAAAAATCTCTAGGAGATTAAAGGTATAATTGCATAAATGAAAAACCCAGTAAAAGCTTTGAAAGAAATCTTCCTGAAAGTAGAAAAGGGATGAAAATAATAGAGAAAAAGTAGAGAAACCTGAGGGCCAGTCATGGAACTCCATCATCCAAACAGGATCTCCAGAAACAGATACCAGACTTAAAAAAGGAGAGAGGAGTTGGGAGGAGGGGGGTGAAAAGTCGAAGAAATAATGTGAGAAAATTTCCCAGAACTGCAGGACATGAGTTTCCAAATTGAAAGAGCCCAGTAGCAAGAACAATGAAAAAAAGTCTCCCACTCAGGCATTTTATCATGAAATTTCAGAAAACTTGTTTCAAAGAAACGATTCTTAAATCGTCAGGGAGACATATTCATTCAATGGATCAAGAATCAGAATGACATAGGACTTCTGTAAAGCAATACTAGAAGCTACAAAGTCATAGAGTATGCTTTAAAATTTGAATGGTAAATTATTTCCTATCAATAGTTTTACTATCATTATAAATCAACTATGAGTAGAATAAAGTCATTTTCATATAGGCACATTTTAAAAATTTCCCTCTCATTACAGTTTCTCAAGTGCTACAGCAATATGAGAAAGAAAAAAATGGAACCCAATAAATAGGAGATATCTGTAAGGAAGAAGTGAAGGGAATCCCACACAGGGTAATTCTAAGACAGCTATGCCACATGAAAACAGTCTAGGCTGATGCAGTTCAGAGAAAAGAATTCAGAGTGGTTAGCTCTGGGGAGTAGGAAAAAAGATGGGATTGGGGGGGATTGCTTTGTTTTACAAGTCAAGTAGAACTAGCTATTTGCTTCTTTAGTTTATGTGGAACTTCGATAAAAATGAAAACTAAACTTATAAAGAGACAAAACATAATTTAAATATCATGTCAATTAAAAAACCCACTGTTCCTCTATAAACCCAACTTGAATAATGGTTATTTCTTCATCATCTCTACACTCTTATGGTATACTTTCCTGGGGTGAAAAGTTGCTTATTTGACTAAGGAGACTTTTATCATCATCTCCAGTCTACAACAGCAACTATGACCATAGGTTTGTGTTGTGGATGGCAATTCTAGAATAGGGCTTCTCAAAGATATATCTAGGAAAATTCTATCTAAACACAAGATAGCAATCCAAGTCCCTTCTTTTAGTGGGACTTCTAAAGCCCACTCCTTTTCTTACACCCTACTGCATCCCATGTTATTTTATTCACTATTTTCCTGTTATCTCAGGCAACTTTAGTCTAAACTGACTTACTAGGTTGTATAGGCATTACCCAGATTGGATTTTATCTTTTCGACTTGATTGAATTCAGTACGCTTTTAAAATTTTACATTATTTCATTATCCACCATTCTACATGCTATAGTAATTTAATTCAGTTCCTCGTGGAGCTTATGTTACATATCAGCAGAAGGTAAAAACTATATAAATAAACATGAATGTAGGGAATGAGTAAACTGTAGAGTAAATTAGGTAACAGGTGCTATAGAGTAAAGAAAATACCAAGCCAGGTAAAGGAAGTCAGAAGTGCCAAAGAGGGGATGTGTCACAATCTTTAACAGTGGTAAGAGTAAGCCTCACCAGCAAAAGCAAAAATTGACAA
>NW_016808026.1:3383151-3388114 GCF_001698545.2 Rhinopithecus bieti
TTTTTGAGACGGAGTCTCGCTCTGTCACCCAGGCTGGAGTGCAGTGGCACAATCTCGGCTTACTGGAAGCTCCACCTCTGGGGTTCACGCCATTCTCCTGCCTCAGCCTCCCGAGTAACTGGGACTACAGGCGCCCGCCACGCCTGGCAATTTTTTTTTTTGTGTGTGTGTGTTTTTAATAGAGACAGGGTTTCACCATGTTAGCCAGGATGGTCTCAGTCTCCTGACTTCGTGATCCACCCACCTTGGCCTCCCAAAGTGCTGGGATTATAGGTGTGAGCCACCACACCTGGCCAACAATTTTTTTTTTTTTTTAAAGGAGAAGAAACTGCAATGATGGTGTGGAAATGCAATATATCTCAAAGGACTTCCAACCTATTTTGAGTTATCTTTGATAGGACTGCCAGATATTGGGTTAACTGAGCACTGAAGCTCTTCTTTAATGATCTAATGTGTCAAGCAAGGAGGAAAATGTTCCTTGGTTCTTGGTCTGCATTTGTGTGAAAGAAATACATATAATTTCTCATTTACTTTTCTTTTTGAGACAGAGTTTTGCTCTGTCAACCCAGGCTAGAGTGTAGTGGCGCGATCTCGGCTCGCTGCAACCTCCGCCTCCCGGGTTCAAGCAGTTCTCCTGCCTTAGCCTCCCGAGTAGCTGGGAACAGGCGTCTACAGTGCCTAGCTAATTTTTATATTTTTAGTAGAGATGAGGTTTCACCATCTTGGCCAGGCTGGTCTCGAACTGCTGACATGATCCACCCTCCTCGGCCTCCTGGAGTGCTGGGATTACAGGTATGAGCCACCGTGCCCGGACTGTCATTTAATTTTAAACCAAGCAATTTCTTTTAATATGGTATAATAGTTAAACACTTCCTATCAGGGCTTGTATATTTCAGCTGCACAATACTAGGCAGATTACTTATTCTTTCACTATTTGGTGTTTTAATATGTAACTCATAACTTTGTAACCAAAATGCAGACTCCATCGCACACTGCTTGCAAAGTCCAACTAACAAGAGTGATGTCTGGTATAAAGAAAGTGGCTTTATGCCAAAGCTTATCTTAGGGAAAGAGGTACAGGCTCCTGCCTTTGGTGGACTGCTTCACTTTGGGGCCAGAAAGCAGAAGCTTTAAAGGGGGACTTGATGTGAACAGCATGCAGGGGAAAGAGTGAGCAGGTGCTGATCATTTTGGTGCCATATCTACTGGGTGGTGAGCTGGCACCATCGCAGACAGAGGTGAGTTGTAAAATGGCCATTGTCTCCAGACACCCTCCAGGTGGGAGAGAGTTCCATCACAGGGCACACTTTAGGTTGTAAGTTAGCTGATGTCTCTAGGCAGTTTGGAGAGGGAGAATTCTGACCCTGGAGCTTTTGAGGTAAATGCATGGTTAGATAAGCCTGCTGTGTGGGGAGCATCTGGTGAAGGGAAGGTAAAGGGTATCATTACATTTCTTTCTTTCTTTTTTTTTTTTTTTCAGGCTTAATTCACTTTATTTTCTTGTATAAAACCCTATGTTGTAGCCACAGCTGGAGCCTGGGTCCGCTGCACGGAGACTCTGGTGTGGGTCTTGACAAGGTGGTCAGTGAATTCCTGATAGGGAGACTTGGTAAATACAGTCTCCTTCCAGAGGTCAGGGGTCAGGTAACTGTAGGTCTTAGAGATGGCATCAAAGGTGGCCTAGGCGAAGTTGCCCAGGGTGGCAGTGCAGCCCCGGGCTGAGGTGTAGCAGTCATCAATATACCAGCCATCATGAGCAGCTTCTTGGGCATTTCTAAAGAACTAACTAGGACGTAAGGAACAAGGGGAAAGGAGGAAAGAAAAAATTATTAAAACATAACTCTTACTCTTAGAAAAATGGGAGTACAGAGCTGGGAATGATAAATATTGCTACCACCACCGCTATCCAATTATTGGGGGAGGGGAAAAGGAAGGGTCCCATGACTATTTCCAATTTGGATCAAATAAGAAACCAAAATGAGTTTTCTTGATCCTTGAATTGAAAACTCCATTTTTACAGAAAGAAAAGATATTTTCCAATCCATTTCTCTGAAAACATCAGTTCTTTATCTCACAAGATGTAATAACTTGATGGGAAATTTAAATACAAGGTTATTCATAAAATGGGAAATGAGGGGACACCTGGCGTGAGAGCTGCGGAGGCATTTCCGACACACTGCTGCCCCCTGCTGCCTGATACATCGTTTTCCTTCTTCACATGTGCTCAAAATTAACACACTCTGTCACCCATATAACATCATACTGAGGAGAAAACTGAGGCCCTGAAAGTGATCTGGATGACATGGATGGTAGAAGATTTGGATAAGATTTTGGAAAACTCACTTCTTCCTGCTTTACCCTATTGCCTTTTCCCTATTAAATTAAAAGTCAACATACTATTGTGTGCCTATGTAGAAGGACTCAAGATGGGGAAGTGAAAATCAAGATTTCTGCACTTACATAACTCATATTCTTGTGTGAGTAAACAGCCAATAAATAAGAAAAATATCAATAAATAATTTAAGAGGATGATAGATGTATTAAATAGTAATGATGATAAAGATTTCTGGAGTACTTGGAGAACATGAAATTCAAGACACTGTTCCCAGTGCTTTCCATGATTTCTTTCATTTGATCCTCACTGTAACCCACAAGTAGCTACTTCACTTTACAGATGAAGATATTGAGGCAGGGCTAGAATGATCCTAAGTGGTGGAACCAAGATTAGAAACCAAGCCACTTCTGACTCCAGAAGTGTCTAGGGCAGTCTGCTCTGAGAAGGCAACAGTGGAATGAAGAGAAGAAGCCAGACTTTTGAAGATCTAAGGGAAGAGCAAGCACAAAGGCCAGGAAGTGGAAGTGAGTTTGGTATGGCAAGGTATAGGGAAAAACAAACCAACAAACAAAAACCATCCCATATGATTGTACTAAAGGAGGATGCAGGAAGACTAGCAGAGGCCAGGTCAGGGTAGGGAGCTTGGATTTTACTCTAAATTGCAAGAGGAAGCCATTGAAGGATTTCAATCAGAGCAGCAACCTGATTTATGATATAAGGAGCTCGCTCTGGATGTTGAAAGGAAAACAGATGGTAGGGTAAGAGTTTCATGTTTCTACCATTTACATAAACATTGCGTAAACGCTAGCAATACTGAACCCCATGTTTTCTAAATGTGACCCCTACAGTCCCCTGCTCTTTTTCAGGTGTTTTCTTCTGTTTAGAATCCCTTCCTTGAGTCCTCTCCTCCTTTCCATTGCAGCCTGCCTTTTAAGATTTCTTTTGTGGAGCTTTCCTGGATTCTTCAATTATATAACTTCCATCCTTTGAACTCAAGTATATATTTCAAGTATAGCTTTTCTGTGTTAACCTCTGTCCTAGGATATCTGTTATTTGACTGCCTGCCTCACGGACTGTTAGATCCCAATTTTGAGATCAAGGGCTAGGACTTGCAGGCCATCCTAGATGAGTATGCACGTTGATTCCTTCACAAGGGCACCCGACCTGCCAGAACTCTGCTCACCAAACTGAGCTCCCTGACACAGGCTGCACCAATGAAGCGGAGAGTCCTTTTTTGTCTACTTTGTATAGAGATATCATATAAAATAGTGGATCCAGAATTGATTTCTTTCATCTTTGCATCTGAAACAGCACATCACATCTAGCAATAGAAGTATATACATAGTAGATATTTTATCAAACCTTTTTATTAATAATTGATTCTGATTTAACTAAGTCCAGTTGTAAGTAAGTAAGATGAAAACCTTAAGGTTTATGGTGTGCTTTACTCATTTACCAAGGCTATATGCAGAAAGGAATGGGACTGATCATCCTACCAAGCGCCCCTGCTCAGCCAGCATATCTCAATTGCTTGATAGGCTGTGGTTTGTGTAAAAAGAGGGAAACAAAACATAGGTGACGGATTTAAGGTACATCAAGCTGGAACAAGACATTATGTTGAAGTGTTAGGACATTGCAGTGCACCGTAGTCTATGATACCACAGGTTGGAAACCTTGAGGACTTTTGTTAAGATTGCTGATGACATATTTTCAGCAAAGGTCACAATATCCAGGGGAAGTAAAATATAAAGGGTGTATTAGATTGCTGAGGCTTTCATTTTTTTTTTTTTTTTTTCTCTAGCTAGCAGTGTAAAGGACATGTGGTTCTATTTTGAGAGCTGATTCCCTCTTTGTCCCGAATAAAGTGAAACTCTAATAAGGGTCTATCAGCACCAGTGTTTCTGTGTAAGTGGACCTCCTTGTCATCTTTGAAATTAATTTGAAATTAAATTATTAATTTATTATTTACTTCCACTGGAAGCTTATATAAATGGTCCTAAAACCAGCAAAGCTGGGGATAGTCCTCTTTGTTACATGCAAGACTAGAAGAATCATGTCAGACCCCATGGAAGCCTTGGGAACCCACCCCTAACTGCTGCTTAGTTCTCTGCTATTTTCAGAACTTTATTACTTAGTTGAGAGTTGTACCTCCTGTTTTCAGACCTCCTCGTGTTCTCATCTGCCTTTCTGCCTTCAGTGTGAATGAGTACATAATCTCTTCTCAGAGCAAGTTTAGTTGAAAATAAAGTCTTAGCACCTAAAAAAATAAGAGGAGGCAACCAGCAAGACTATGAGGCATGGAATCTGGAGCCCAAGGATACTGATAAGAATGAACTGATTCGGCCGGGCGCGGTGGCTCAACCCTGTAATCCCAGCACTTTGGGAGGCCGAGATGGGCGGATCACGAGGTCAGGAGATCGAGACCATCCTGGCTAACATGGTGAAACCCCGTCTCTACTAAAAACTACAAAAAACTAGCCGGGCGAGGTGGCAGCGCCTGTAGTCCCAGCTACTCGGGAGGCTGAGGCAGGAGAATGGCGTGAACCTGGGAGGCAGAGCTTGCAGTGAGCTGAGATCCAGCCACAGCACTCCAGCCTGGGTGACAGAGCGAGACTCCGTCTCAAAAAA
>NW_016808026.1:3388349-3398808 GCF_001698545.2 Rhinopithecus bieti
AAAAAAAAGAATGAACTGATTCATATTGCTGCTAAGACGCAGAACTGACCTATGAAACACAGCAGAGTGGGCACAAATGAACCAGAGCCAGGCTCTCCTCCATTAAAAGGTGCTCAGTGTTTACACAATGCCCCTTGTCTGTAGGGGCAAGTACTACATGAGAGGGAAAGTGGCAGGGAAGTTGCTGGAACTGGAAAGTATCAGACTGATGAAAAAGGCAGCTCTTGTTTAGCTCTGTTAAGCTGTTGCTCTGCAGATGCCTGCCCATTGCTGTTAGATTTTTCAGTGGAAGTTGATGTTCTGCATTTTTATGAAACACTTTCTATTCTTTAAATGTTGTCAATCAATTCAAAAAACTTTTGAAACATATAGGCAAAACCACAGTCTTCTTTGTGTGGACTACCAGTTTGCAACCCTTGCCTTAAAATTATAACCAACTTCTGTTCTCTGGACTCTGAGAAAGAAGCATGCACAGAACTATTGTTTTGCTTTGTTAACAAGCAGTCTCATCATTACCTTCTCTGTTTAAAGAAGTATCATTTCTCCTTAAGAGTGCTAGAACTGGCCGGGTGCAGTGGCTCACGCCTGTAATCCCAGCACTTTGGGAGGCCGAGGCGGGCAGATCACGAGGTCAAGTGTTCAAGACAAGCCTGGCCAACATGGCGAAACCCCGTCTCTACTAAAAATACAAAAAAGAGCCGGGTGTGGTAGTGGGCGCTTGTAATCCCAGCTACTCGGGAGGCTGAGGCAGGAGAATCGCTCGAACCTGGGAGGCGGAAGTTGCAATGAGCTGAGAGTGCGCCACTGCACTCTAGCCTGGACGACAAGAGTGAATTAAAATAAAAAAAAAAAAAAAAAAAAAAAAAAAGAGTGCTAGAACTATACTTAATGGGGAAAAACAGTAAGAAGGGCAGCATTTATCTTGTTTTCTGGTCACTTTTACCAGCATGCAATAATGCTGGAAATAGCCTTTCTTTCTTCCTTATAAATAATCCCATGTGCCTCATAGAGATGCAGCATATCCCATAAACATTTGTGCCAAGTAAAACTCCTAGAGCAGTATTCAAATTCTCAAAACCTGCTGAAATTAGAATCAGTACACATTTGAGTATTTTTGGAAATGGAATCTGTAGCATATCTAGCTACAGGTGTTTCTGACCCAGGTCAGGGGAGACTGGTGAATATGAACCCTTGAAAAAGAAAGTGTTGAATAAGGCTTTAGATTTTTGAAAACTGAATTCTAAATGTTTCTTCCTTCTCCTCATTTTGTAATTTCAAGTTATCATTTATTTTTTAAATATAATTTTTAGCAAAACTTTCTACTGACCTTTCCTTTCTTCTGTTCATTCAGTTTGTTCAATAAATATTCATTGAGCACCTACTAATACCAAAGATCAGTCTAGGCACACAAGATCAATCAGTTATCAAAACAGATGAAAGGGCTGGGTGCAGTGGCTCACACCTATAATCACCGCACTTTGGGAGGCCAAGGTGGGCAGATCACTTGAGATCAGGAGTTTGAGACTGCCAGCCTGGCCAACATGGGGAAACTCCATCTCTACTAAAAATACAAAATTAACTGGGCATGGTGGTGCGTGTCTGTAATCCCTGCTACTCCAGAGGCTGAGGCAGGAGCATCACTTGAACCCAGGAGGCATAGTTTGCAGTGAGTCAAGACCACGCCACTGCACTCCAGCCTGGGGAGACACAGTCTCACTGTGTCTCAAAAAAACAAAGAAATGTGGAGCCCTGCCATTAGGGAGCTTATATTCCAGAATTAATAAATAATAAATTTATCAGAAAATTCGAAGAAAATGAGTGCAATGAAGAAGTAAAATTGGAACAGGTTAACAGGGATCAAAAATAGAGGGTGTGCACTTTTTTTTTTTTTTTTTTTTGAGACTGAGTCTCGCTTTGTCGTCCAGTCTGTGGTGCAGTGGTGCGATGTTGACTCACTGCAAGCTCTGCCTCCCGGATTCACGCCATTCTCCTGCCTCAGCCTCCCAAGTAACTGGGACTACAGGCACCCACCACCTCACTTGGCTAATTATTTTTTTTTTTTTGTATTGTTAGAAGAGATGGGGTTTCACTGTGTTAGACAGGATGGTCTCGATCTCCTGACCTCGTGATCCACCTGCCTCGGCCTCCCAAAGTGCTGGGATTACAGGCATGAGCCACCGCTGCCAGCCACACGTTGTATTTTTAAATAGAGAGGTCAGAGTAGGCCTTGGTGACTTTTCAGCAATGACTCATAGAGGGGAGGTTGGTGTTTTTTAAATTGGCTTTCCCACTCCATAGAATCAATGGTTCTTTCCATTTATCCAAGTAGTATACATTGAATAGTACAGAACTAGTACGTGGATGGGGCCGGACGTGGTGACTCATGCCTGTAATCCCAGCACGTGGGGAGGCCGAGATGGGAGGATCATGAGGTCAGGAGATCAAGACCATTGTGGACAACATGGTGAAACCCTGTCTCTACTAACAATACCAAAATTAGCTGGGCTTGGTGGTGTGCACCTGTAGTCCCAGCTACTCAGGAGACTGAGGCAGGAGTATGGTTTGAACCCAGAAGGCGGAGGCTGCAGTGAGCCAAGATCTCGCCACTGCACTCCGGCCTGGGGACAGAGCGAGACTCCGCCAAAAAAAAAAAAACAAAAAAGAACTAGTACATGGCATGTACGCTTCATAGAGCACATCTTTAAAACAAAGAGCAAAAGTGCTATGGTCGGAATGTTTGTGTCTCCCCAAAATTCACATGCTGAAACCCTAAACCCCAAGATGATGGTGTTCAAAGGTGAGCCTTTGTGGGGGTGATTAGGTCATGGGGGAAGAGGCCTCATAAATGGAATTAGTGTCCTTATAAAAGAGGCTCAGGGGAGACCCCGTCACTCCTGTGAAGTTAGAGTGAGATGATGGCTGCCTGTGAGAAAGCAGGCTCCTTCCAGAACCTGCAGTCACCTTGATCTTGGAATTCTCAGTTTCCAGAATCATGAGAAACACATTTCTGTTCTTTGTAAGCTACACCCAGTTTATGATATTTTTGTTATAGCAGCCTGAATGGACTAAGAAAGGAAGACAAATTTAACACAAACAGTTCTACAAAATAAACTGCTTAAAGAATATCTGTTTTGGGTATTTGATATTTGTGCAATAAGGGAAAAGACTATTACAAAATATTTTTCTCTCTGGCTTTTAGCTTGCAAAGTTCTTCTCACACATTTTTATTTGATGTTCATTATAACTCATTGAGACAGGTGGAGTTATTTCCATATTATAGGTGAAAAGATGAAGCTTACAGGTTTGCTTAAGTTACTCCCCCTTAAGTGATCCCGCATTGCCCCCTCGGATTCCCCTTTCCCCAGATCTCTGATCACTATTGACAAGGCCCTTCATGATCTGGCTTCTGCTTCATTTCCACAGCATCTCTTGCTAATTTCCTCTTTACTGGCCATACTCCCAAGATATCTAGCTACTTCCTTTCACTATTTGCTAAGCTCTCCCTTTCTTACCTTTGGACTTTCACACATAGTATTTTTTGTCACCTCCTCTGGCCACCCCTAAAGACTATCCCAGTCTCATCTTGGGCATTTTTTATTTTCCAGTGCTAGAACCTCTCATACAAAATCATCTGAGTCCGGGGCCTTCCCCCTGTTCCATAGACACCTCCTGGTCATTATAGTTTCTCTCAACACTTCTCCTTTAGAGTTCTACATGATGGTCCCCACCCCTCATCCAAACCTTGTAAACTTCTGGAGAAGCTTGAAGCTTAGATAGGGTGAAATCCATAATCTAACTCAGCCTTTTCTCCCCTTTTTGAATTTTTCTTGACCTTTCAAGATGAGAGATTAGTGGCTTAACACATGGCTTCTCTGCAAGTTTCTTGCCTTATAAGGTAGCTCCTTCAGGCTCACTTCTGCTAACTTCAGTTTTTCCTGCCAGGTGCTTCCTGTCCTTATCACAGCTCTGTCACTACAGGAGGAAAGGGAACTACCGCCTCTGTTTCTGTGGGCCTCTCCAAAACTCCTCCAGTTTTGATAATAACTTGCCAATCAATGTCTGGCAATTTCACAGTTCTGCTGCGATTGTCCTCCCTGCTTCACTCCGTGGAAGCAAGCCCAGTGTGCTCACTGGGGTTTGATTCCTGCTTTCAGGAACCAAAATGTCCAAAGTTCAAAAGACAACTGTTTTTAAGCTACATATTATATAAACTGTATAGTAATTCTAACTAGTGCCTTTTAATATTTTTGGAAAGTATACAAATATCCATAGAAAACAGAAGTCGTGAGCAGAGCAATTGCTAATTTTGAAGTGATTAATATTCATATTTACATAATCCAGATGGAATACATTCAGGATGAAATTTTAGTATAAACTTCACCATTGAACAAAATCTTCAAAAACTTAATCTCACAAGTGAGGGATATTTTGCCTCAGAAAAAAATAAAATAAAATAACAGGAGGCCCCTGATATTTTAAGCAAATATAATTGCCTGAAATAGAGGCTGCCTTTGTAAAGAGTTATTTCTTGTGTCCTTAACTTTAAAAAGTATTACCTTCAGGTTTCATTTGATAAAACTTGGGAAATTACTTTAAAAATTAGCTTTCATTTTGGAGAAAATTATAAACACATGAGAAAGAGGGGACATTGTAGACAAGTTCAATGGCTTCGCTTAGTAGGCCTCATTTTCTTTAACGAGGCTAGCTGAAAGGCAAATGTGAGGATAACATTGCCTCCTTCTCATGCACAATGAGTAGTTTTCTTTCTTCCCAGTTGCTATTTATTACTGAAAGAGGAAAATGTCAGCATCTCTTTTAACGGAAGCTAATGCAGCACCTCAAATGGTGAAAACTGGTGGCAGTTACTCAACCAGAGTGGTTTAAAAGTGTGCACTTTTAAAACCAAATGTAATTGTAACTCAGTAGTCATAAATGAAAAAGGATGCTGAACCTGAATTCAATATTTCATGATTAGAGAGACTTCTTACTATATATATTTTTTCCTTCTAATGTCTGAACTGGGTCATATTTATTCTTCAACCATGAACAAAAGGAGATTATTTAATTTTCTTTTGATCCACGTGTGTATTGGATTGTTATCAAGTTTCTTACTGGAAAAGGTTAGGTTAATATTTTGATAACAGATAAAATCTTCAAAGTAAGCCAGAAGCTTAAGTAACGCAAGTTAGATTTCATGGGCTAGAATGTCAACGATAAAGCGTAGAGGAAGGATTTGCAAGTCATACATAAAATGATTATCCTTAGTGTAAAGTTTATATTCCTCCATGCCAACAACTCTTTTAACATATTACCTTGTCCTTTATATTCAGGTGTCAGAAGAGACCTTAGAGCAGCAGCCCCCAACCTTTTTGCTATCAGGGACCAGAGAGACAATTTTCCAGGGACCTTGAGTGGGGTTTTGGGGTGGGGAGATGGTTTCTGGATGAAACTGTTCTACCACAGATGATCAGGCATTAGATTTTTATGAGGAGTGTGCAACCTGGATCCCTCACATGCACAGTTTATATAAGGTTGGTGCTTCTATGAGGATCTAATGCTGCTGATCTGACAGGAGGCAGAGATCAGGCAGTAATGCTTACTTGCCCACTGCTCACCTCCTGCTGTGCAGGCCAGTTCCTAACAGGCCAAGGACCAGTACCAATCTGTGGCCCCAGGGTTGAGGACCCCTGCCTTACAGAGTCCAGGAGTAGCAAATCCATATGCTGATGTGGGACCAAGCAGTTACAATGAATGAGCATATCTGTCACTGTAAGTAATAGCAGTGATGGAAACCATGGGAATTTGAGAGCATATGCCATATTTAAAGATATTCGAATCAACTTAAAAATAAATGTTGTGCCTTCCGTACAAAGTCCATCCACAAACCCAATGTGGCCTGTGGCTCTCCAGTTTTCTCCCCTTACAGTTTAGCCCAGCCTAGACTACAGTTTCTTCCAACCTCTCATCCAAGGCCTAGGTTCGTTCTTGAGCATTCCCACCAGTGGCCTTTCAACTTCTGTTTGAGCAATTCCAGTTGTAAGAATTTTGGGGAACTGTCAAGTCCTTTGCCAGTCATATTAGTGGTGGTAGTGATGGTAGTGTCTTTTGTGCTTTAGGATAAAATCAGAACAGATTAGTGAACTTTAACAATAGATTTCTTTGGCCAACAAGGATCCGATGGACCTCTTGTTGTTTTGTGATTGTTTCTTGAGACTCTGTCCCTGTCGAGGATTATAACTCTTTGTTTCATGGAGGATATCATCAGTTTCAGAACTGCACAATGTTTACTTTTTCTTGTATTATTCCAGGTTTACTTCTATGGCTCATGTCATATAGGCTGATCTCAGAAGGGCCTGTTTGCCATTAGCGTTGATTCACCCCATCACATTTACTGAGTGATTTCTTCATGCTAGGCACTGTCTAGTTACTGGGATACAGGACAGAAAAGCACATAAAGGGCTCTCCTTTCCTGGGACTTACATTTTACTCAGGGAAATAAATACAATCAAGAAAACAAAAACATGATAATTGAAAGTTCTAATGAATTCTCTGAAGGAAATAGAGGCTGGAGGAGGGAGGCAGGAGGTAGCCAGATCATGCATCCTAGTAGACTTCCAGGCTACTAGGAGTTTGGAGTATTGTAAGAAAATAATGAGAAGCCACTGAAGGATTTTAAGCAGAATAACATGATCTTAGAGCACGGTTTGCAAAGGGAGAACACTAATATATATTCAGTGTAGAAATATGAGAAACTACCCAAAAATGTTAAAAAGAAGATCCATTATGCAAGAGCCCGTTACCCAGAGACAAGTATGGTATAGGATGGGAGGTATGGTAGCCAGAATTCTAAAATGGCTCCTGTCTTTATCTGTTCTGGCTGCTACAACAGAATACCACAGACTGAGTGGCTTGAACAACAAACATTTATTTCTCACAGTTTGGAAGCTGGGAAGCCCAAGACTGAGGTGCGAGCAGATCTGGGTCTGGTGAAGCACTCCAGCTGGCTTGTAGAAGCCATCTTTTCCTTGTATCCTCACATGGAGAGAGCCCAGGCCCTTCCATCTAATGTAATATAAGGACACTAATTCCATCATGAGTTCCACCCCCATTTCCTAATATAACCCTGATTTTTACCTTCTAAAGACTCCGTCGCCTAATATTAGCCCATTGGATTTGCGTTTGGGTTTCCATATATGAATTCTGGGGAGTCACAAACAGGCAGTTCATCACAGTTCCCAAGATTCCTATCCTCTGGTGTGCGTTCCCTGTGTGCTCTTTTCACCTCCTGTGTATGAGGGGAATGTGAACATGAATAAGAAGATTTATCATTCTTTGGATTAGGTTACATTATGTAGCAAAGGTGAAAGGAATTTTTAGAAATGTAATTAAGGCATTTGATCAGTTATACTAAGTTATTAAAGAAGATTGTCCTGTGTGGGCCTGACCTAGTCAAGGGAGCCCTTTAAAAGAGGCTCTAGAGGTCAGAGACAAAAGTCAGAGAGATTCAGAGCAGTAGATGTGCTTTCCTGTTGGTGTGAAGAAAATTGCCATGTAGAGAAACCCAAGTGGCAAGAAGTAATGGGTGGCTCTTCGTTGCTGAGGGCCTCACTCCTACAACTGAAAGGAAAGGTGTCATGATGCCCAGTGATCTTGAAGAGGCTCAGATCTGAGATTGCAACCCAAGCCAACACCTGGATTTCAGCCTAGTGAGAACCCGAACAGAGAACCCAGCAAAGCCATGCCCGGACTCCTAGCGCACAAAACTGTGGGTAGTAAATTGTGAGAGAATAACTAATTGTTTTTTCTAAGCCACTAGATTTATAGTAATTATGGCACAGCAATAGCAAACTCATAAAAGGGAGTGACATGATTTTCTCTGTGACCAAACTGACTAGAGAGGGATAAGAGTAGAGGCCATTGAGAAAGTCACCATCATGGTCTAGGCAAAATGTAAGCATGGCTTGGAGTGGCTTGGAAAGTAGACAGACTTTGAATTATGTTTTGGAAGTGAAACAGGGCTAAAGTGAAACAGGACTAGCTAGCTGATAAAAACAGTTTGGAGGGTGAAATAAATGAAATCATCAGGAATGATTCTTACAACTTTGGCATAAGCAAATGAGTGGATGGTGGTGCTGTTTAGTAAATATTGAAAGACTAGAGGAGGAATATTTTGTTCTGTGGAGTTAAGAAGAGTGGCAGAAGATGGTGTTCAGTTTTAGAAATATTCTATTTTACCAAATTAGAAGTTAGGTGAACTTCATTTATATATGTATGTATATCTATACATGTGTATATGTATGCATGCTGTATTACATGTAATATGATTATGTGTTTTATAAAAATTATGATAGTACATTTCTTCATTTTACCTTTTCTCCACTTAACAGTAAAAACATAAATATTAATAGTTATAAAATATTCTACCCTGTACAGTCCCTTATTCCCCTATTGTTTGTTTTTTGTTTTGTTTTGTTTTGCTTTTTGCTTTTATTTTGTCCTAGTGAATATTCTTATCGTTTTGGGTTTATTCAAATGTATTAAATTACCCCTCAGAAACATGATTTATATTTACATCCCTCATAATGATATATAAGAAAGCTAGCTGACCCCATTTTCACCACTGGGTATTGTTATTTTAAAAGCATCTTTGCCATTCTAGAGGTGAAAAAAATTCACTTCTCTATTAATGTTTCATAGCTTGTATATCTTGAAGATATGCTTCAGTGTTTTGTATTATTTCTTCTTGCCTGGCCTAATGTCTCTCACTGTATTTGACGTACATATGACTAGAGTCGGATCCTATTGTTAGTAAGAATGATGCCATTAAGTCCCACATCCTCTGTGATAACATGGGTATTGCCTCTGACATTTCTTGAGATTGTATCTAGAATCAGAAAGCCTTGATGCTGTCCTCATGTACAAGCCAGCTTTTCTCTAAAAACATAGAGTGTATAATTATTTTATACCTTGCCTATACAAAAGAAAAGCAAAAAAAAAAAAAGTCAGTAACATTTTCATCTGACTTTTCTGTATTTTTTAAATGGTATATGGTAGATAATACTACCATCTTTTTCAGCTAAACTATCAAGTAAAACCTCCACAACATATTTCAATAATCAGTTATGAGAGGTGTATTAAGCGAATGAGAGTGTGTATTATTTAATAATAGTTCCCTTTAGGTGATGGGTTTTTGATGGGTGATTGTTATTTTGGTTTTGTTACTTTTCTATATTGCCAAAACTTAATATGGAACGCGTAATTCTCCCTTAAAAAGAAAGGTTTGAATAGAGCTTTAAATTTTAATAAAGAGCACTTTAAGATGTCTTCGAAAGTAAGTCTGTAAAATTGCTTTAATAATCAAGAACAGGGCCGGGCGCAGTGGCTCACGCCTATAATCCCAGCACTTTGGAAGGCCAAGGCGGGTGGATCACTTGAGGTCAGGAGTTCAAGACCAGCCTAGCCAACATGGTGAACCCTCCTCTCTACTAAAAATAAAAAAATTAGCTGGGCATGGTGGTGCATGCCTGTAGTCCCAGCTACTCGGGAGGCTGAGGCAGGAGAATTGCTTAAACCCAGGAGGCGGCACTTGCAGTGAGCCGAGATAGTGCCACTGCACTCCAACCTGGGCAACAGAGTGAGACTCCATCTCAAAAAACAAACAAACAAACAAAAACAGAAGTAACCTGAACACTTGCAGGGATTAAATGGAAAAACTTTTTAAAAAGCAGGTGCAGGGGGCGGAGCAAGATGGCCAAATAGGAACAGCTCCAGTCTCCAACTACCAGCGCGAGCGACACAGAGGACTGGTGATTTCTGCATTTTCAACTGAAGTACTAGGGTCATCTCACTGGGGAGTGCCGGACAATTGGTGCCGGTCAGCTGCTGCAGCCCGACCAGCAAGAGCTGAAGCAGGGCAAGGCATTGGCTCACCTGGGAAGCGCAAGGGGGAAGGGAATCCCTTTTCCTAGCCAGGGGAACTGCGACACACAACACCTGGAAAATTGGGTAATTCCCACCCCAATACTGCACTTTAAGCAAATGGGCACACCAGGAGATTATACCCACACCTGGCCGGGAGGGTCCCACGGCCACGGAGCCTCCCTCATTGCTAGCACAGCAGTCTGCGATCTAACCGAAACGGCAGCAGCGAGGCTGGGGGAGGGGCGCCCGCCATTGCTGAGGCTTAAGTAGGTAAACAAAGCTGCTGCGAAGCTCGAACTGGGTGGAGCTCACAGCAGCTCAAGGAAACCTGCCTGTCTCTATAGACTCCACCTCTGGAGGCAGGGCACAGCTAAAAAAACAACAGGGGAAGCAGCAGAGGCCTGAGCAGACGCGAACGACTCTGTCTGACAGATTTGAAGAGAGCAGTGGATCTCCCAACACGGAGGTTGAGATCTGAGAATGGACAGACTGCCTGCTCAAGTGCGTCCCTGACCCCTGAGTAGCCTAACTGGGAGAC
>NW_016808026.1:3401901-3410699 GCF_001698545.2 Rhinopithecus bieti
GCACAAGTATACATATGTAACAAACCTGCACGTTATGCACATGTACCCTAGAACTTAAAGTATAATTAAAAAATAAATAAATAAGTAAATAAATAAGATAAAAAATAAAAATCAGGTGCATACTGTCTATTAACTGTATGCCATGGCACTTGGCCTCAAACCAAGTATATTTTTGAAACCCCAAACTAACCTTTAAATATATTTTCAAACACCTTTTAAAAAATGTGTCAGGGGCAAAAATGTCAAAAGTATTATGACTCCTATGGGTGAAGGGATAAGCTATGATGCTTGAAGTTAGAGGTCTTGGCTTTCACAGGGAAAGACATGCTTTCTTGTTCGCTTGTAGAAGTTCAGCATTAAGCACTTATCCCAGTTATTAAATGGCATTTGCAGACCACATTGAAAGGCTTCTCTTTATTCATAATAACAATATATATTATTTGAGGTTTTTCTCTGTGCTGGACAGTCTGCTGCATGCTTACATGCACTCTTTTTATTTATTTATTTTTTAATTAATTAATTAATTTTTGAGATGGAGTTTCGCTCTTGTTGCCCAGGCTGGAGTGCAATGGTGTGATCTCGGCTCACTGCAACCTCTGCCTCCCAGGTTCAAGCAATTCTGCCTCAGCCTCTCAAGTAGCTGGGATTACAGGCATGCACCACCACACTCAGCTATTTTTTTTCTATTATAGTAGAAATGGGGGTTTCACCATGTTAGCCAGGCTGGTCTTGAACTCCTGACCTCAGGTGATCTGCCTGCCTTGGCTTTCCAAAGTGCTGGAATTACAGGCGTGAGGCACCACGCCCAGCCATGCACTCTTTTTAAAGTCTTAAATAATTTAAAGTTACCCAGTTTTACAAATGGAATACTCAGAGAGGTAGCTTGCCCAAGATCACCCTTGGTAAACAGTGAAGGTTCTCATAATCCTTAATCTGCTGTCTTTCTAAACTGTTTTTCCCCCAGTAGAGACAAATTTGAACTTAATCAATTTTAAGGACAACTGTCATTCAGTCAAACTATGCTGCAAATTGCTTCTCTGCCATTATAATATCTAATCATTTATCTTGGCTAAAGTACCCCATGGGTGCAGAACCTCACTCACTGACCAACTTGGCTTCAAGCTAGAAACCCCACTTTCTTCCTTTTGACCCCTCACAGCACAGCTAAAACAATAGTATAGGTGTGACACATCTAATTGGGGGCTGGAGGCTAGATAGTAGCAGTGGAGGTGATTACTACAAAGAGCACGAAGCAATTCAAGATCAGTATCGGATACCACTGTTCTTAGGAATTTATTGAGAATCCCCCGCCACATACTTAGACTTCCTGACATGTTGCTGCACCTTCTGCATTTCTTGTGCGAACTATTTTTATAAGCCCCATCCAGCTTCTGACTCTCCAAAAGTGGGGAGTTTATGTACCAGTAGCTCCCATCTCCCACCTCAGTCTAGGCTCTGTTACATTTATATTTCAATAACTCATTAAGATATTCTACTAAGTAAAGCACAATCCATTCATGATCCCTGCCTTCACTTTTACAAAGGGCTGACTAGAGATCTGAAATCACCGTGGTTTCCCCCCCACGCCCCACAATTCCTAAATTAAATTATCCTACCTCCAACCACCTCAACAAACCCTACATGTTAGGGTTCTCCAGAGAAATAGAACCAACAGGATGCATAGATATAGGGATAGACTATAGAGATGCCCACATGAGATATTCACACACTTAATCTATTTCTACCTGTCCATCCATTTGAGTCGATTTTGATATTTGAGTGGATTTTGGATGCATGGATGGATGGATGGATGGATGGATGGATGGATGGATGGATGGATGGATAGGTAGATAGATATATTTATTTTAAGGAATTGGCTTATGCAATTATGGGAACTGGCAAGTCCGAAATCCTTAGAGAAAGATACTGAAAATTCAGGTAAGAGTTAATTTTAAGTCTGAATCCCACAGGGCACACAAAACAGGCTGGAAACTCAGGCAGGGTTTCTGTGTGGCAGTCCTGAGGCCAAATTTCTTCTTCTTTGAGAAACCTCAGTCTTTTCTTTTAAGGCCTTTGACTGATAGGATAAAATCTAGCCATATTATGGAAAATAATCAGCTCTACTCATGGTCCACTGACTTAAACTTTAATCACGTCTAAAAAGTGCCTTCACAGTGTCTGGACTGGTATTTGACCTAACACCTGGGCGTCACAGTGCAGCCAAGCTGAGGCCAGGTACTATGAGTGCTCACCTGATTTTTGGTTCTTAATGAAGGTGCTGTTTTCATGTAGATGGTTGTTAAATTGGTGTCCCTGTAGGGGAAACAATCCATGAAGCCTTCTATTCCGCCACCTTGCTCTGCCTCCAATCAGCCTAGTCAAGTTGACATGTAAAATTAACTGTTACACCCTAGATATTTGAGTTCTCATTATGGGCTAGGCACAGCCATGGTCCTGCCTTCAGTGTGCTTAGAGATCAGTTGAAAAGCCTGTTTCTTTAAAATAGTCCATATCCTCAGAAGAATTCACTTACTGTGTCCCTCAACACTTGTATGTGTTGCTATCAGATTTACAGATCTGTTGTGAGAGATGAGTCTCTAATGAGAGCTTTGGCATCATTGTGTTAGGGATAAGAAAGCTCCATCATCCTAGATAGATTTTGAACATGGTGCCAGTTATTAGGAAAAGGAGAAATGTTTTTGTTTGTGGAGGAAGCTTGTTAGCAACTAAGAAGAAACTGTCTTTGGACATAATGGTGGTAGTTGCATAGTATAATAGAGATGGACATTCCTGGGTTGAAATTCCAGTTCTGCCAGCTTTGGACAAAACTATGTAGCACTGGACAAAATCTTCCTGTGTCCTGTTCTTTTCCTCATTTATAAAATATGAATAATATTATATCAAAGCTTTAATGAGAGTCAAAGGAAAAAAATATGTAAATTTTCCAGCACAGTATTTGGCACTTTTTAAATGGTAGTGTTCTTTTCAGTCAAGGCTCTCTAAGTCACACAAAATTAAAATGGATCCAAGCAAACTCAAAAAAGATAGCAATAGTAATGATTGGGCAAGCAGCTGAATTGACATCCACAGGGCAGGCTCCATGGGTACAGGACTTGGTCCTAGAAAGTCAGGGGCCAACGTTGGCTCTCTCACCCTCTTTCTCCAAAGCCTTTGACTTCCACTTGGAAATCAGTCTTTTCCATTCTCCTGCCTGTAGCCTAGTTTCTTTCCTTATCCATTAGCTTTCACATGACTTTTGTTGTTCTGACTTCAACTGGGCCCCCGTTCTACGTGTCTAGGAATGTTACCCAAGCTTGCATAGCTCCCTTGTTGAACAGGGGAGTCCATGTTGGCTCTCCATGACCTGTTCCTCAAAGCTGCTGACTACATGATGAGGTCCCACCTGACACTAAGAGGTGGATTCTGGAGCTCAAAGTGTCAGGTGAGTAATATTCCTAGACATACGTACCCTCTGTAGCTGCAGTGGAATCACATCACATTGAATTTATCCAGGGACTTTGGAACGTAACCCCTTAGAAAGTATAGAATGTGCTTTTAATATTATCATCTAAGCCTCACTATAAGTAAATCTACTAAAATTTTACAGCTTTATATGAAACACAGAACTAAAAAGCAGAGTATACCTACAAACAAACAGAAACACTTTCAAATCCTTATTCACACCTCATTTACCACCAGGGTTTCAGATTATTTTAAAGGCAATAAGTGGACATATCAAGTGTCCAAACATCTGCATACAGACTTTCCTTTAAATCTTCCTTAAAAGAAACTTTAATGCACTTAAGAATTTCTCTACAGGTGATATATATACAAAACCATGCATATGGTACGAATAGATGATTTAAGTACTTTTAAAATCATAAATTTGATAATAAAGGTTTTTCAGCTCTTCCATGTTGACTCTAGAAATTGCTCCCACATAAGTTGGCAGTCCATGTGATAGGATTATCATGGTTCATTCAGTGCAATATGGCTATTCTGAGTTTTTATTAATGGTGGTATTTATTAATTACTGTTTGATCTCATTCATTGGGTTAATTATATTAGTTGGCTAAAATATATGTTAGAGCTGGAGGAAGTGATCTTACTAAGGTTAATTTAAAAGTCTTAGCTAAAGTTTATGCAACTAATTAGTTTTATAGCCAGTATATTTGGACTCTTATTCTGTGTGCTTTCCCTCACCAGTCCAGCATCTACCTGTAAGGTTTGCTGTGTTTCTTAGTCATGGACTGCTGAGTTACTTGAAAAATATAAGCTGTTAAGAGCTTAGAGCTGCAAAACAAGAAAATATAGCTGTGCCAGGACAAGGCCACTGCTATTAATGGAAAGACAGTGTACAACTTGTTGCCCATGTTTGTGACTTAGGGCTAGCTTTCAGCAGGGAACACAAAAGAGCTTAATTCACTGGATGAATCTCTAATTTATGTGAATTTTTGATGGAATGCTTAGATACCACCATCTTTTCTCTTTCTGTCATATACAGTATTATTATTATTATTATCGTTATTTTGAGATGGGGTATTGCTCTTGTTGTCCAGGCTGGAGTGCAATGGTGCAGCCTCAGCTCACTGCAACCTCTGCCTCCCACGTTCAAGCGATTCTTCTGCCTCAGCCTCCCTAGTAGCTGGGGTTACAAGTGCATGCCACCATGCCCAGCTAATTTTTTTATTTTTAGTAGAGACGGGGTTTCCCCATGTTGTCCAGGCTGGTCTCGAACTCCTGACCTCAAGTAATCCCCCCGCCTGGGCCTCCCAAAGTACTGGGATGACAGGTGTGAGCCACCCGTATACAGTATTATTGATATCCTCCAAACCAGATAGGATATTTAGCTTTTTGTAAAATTCTATAGGTATTAAAAGCTTGCAGCACTAAAAAGCACTGCTTTTGAACTCTGACAGATGCAGACAATTTGTCCAGTAACAAAACTGAGTTTCTTTACTAATATATTTCGATAGCATGACCTTAAACTTGGGACAAAAAGGAGAGAGGAAGAGTTTTATTGAATAAATGTTTCTAGGAAACAGCTGCTTAACAAATGGTTGTACAGCTGTTTGCAATAACATGGAAGAAGCCTATCTTTCAATAATTATGACATAAGTTTTTCTTGTTTGTTCTCCTAGAGTTGTCTGCAAAAAGTTTATGTAATATGCCTGAAGGTTATACTAAAAAGGAAGCATTTCAGAAATGATTGAAGCTGGTTATCTGTGTGCAAAAGCCTGTGCGTGTGTTTGTGTGGGCCTGTGCACATGTATATGCCTGTGATTCACACATCTCTTTTCACAAAGGATTTGAGGTCCCTCAGGATGTCATTCATCCTGGATAAAAGCCACCTCAGATTACAAACAGTTAATAGGCTAGATGCTACATAATGCTCGCTTCAACTTAGATTTCTTAAAATCTTACAAGTTGAAGGAGGTGAGAACCTGGAACTTTTAATTTGCACTGGGGCAAAATTGTTCCTTTGTGCTGAAAACATGTGGCTGACAAGATGCTGCTGCGAAAGCCAAGCTTTTTTAGAAGAGTTTGCTGTATAATTCATAAAGATAAAATCTTGTAAAGATAAAATCAAGTATAAAATTTATACTTGAAAACTAAAACGTTTTAAAAAGACATTATCCAAATTGAAACTCTAGCAATTAAAACACATAGATAGGGTATGGTTGGCTTTCTGCAGTGCTGATCTGGTTTCTGTCTTAGGTCTATTTGTACAGGACAGATATTCTACTTTCTTCTCCAACAAGACTCAGCCTGGACTTGCCTGGTGACCTGCTTTAATTGAGCTAGCCACATTCTGTAGGGGAAGAGCCAGGCCAGAAATAGCCAGGATTTCATGGTGAGAACAACGGCATTCCTAAAATCCTCAAATCTAATCTGAGCACGGTGGCTCACGCCTGTAATTCCAGCACTTTCGGAGGCTGAGGCAGGTAGATCACCTGAGGTTGGGAGTTCCAGACCAGCCTGACCAATATGGTGAAACCCTGTCTCTACTAAAAAAAAATACAAAAAAAAAAAAAAAAAAATTAGGCAGGTGTGGTGGCATGCGCCTGTAATCCCAGCTACTCAGGAGGCTGAGGTGGGAGAATTGCATGAACCTGGGAGGTGGAGGTCGCAGTGAGCCAAGATGGTGCCTCTGCACTTCAGCCTGGGTGGCAGAGGGAGACCCTGTCTCCAAAAAAAAAAAAAGAAAGAAAAGAAAGGAAAAGAAAGAAACACAAAAAACACCTCAAATCTGATATCTCCCACTTCCTACTTAGGTTGAAACAACGTAAAGACTAAACTTCAAGGAATGGCAATTGGTTATGTGTACAAGAGCCTCTTTGCATCCCTGGTTGTGAGCATCTAATCTGAAGTAACTAGTCATCCCAACAAGAAGACAGTCTGTTTTTATTAGACGTGGTTATAATTAATTCTTGTCCCACTTATACCATGACATCAGTACCTCTAGTTGATAACAATGCTGAGGAACTTTCTAAGAAAGATGATATCTTGAGGCTTCTCACTAGATATTTTGGAAGAATTTGGAGGGAACAAAATAGTGGTTACTATTTGGTATCAGACCAGGGTATGACTTCTAGTTCTCTATTTTTATTTTCAATAAAATGTGGATGATAATCCAGTCTCACTATGGGATGTGAAGTATTTACCAGATGTATTATGTTTCCTGTTGCAGTTCTAAAAAGTCATGTTCAGCAAAACTTAGTGGTTTAAAACACAAATTTATTATCTTAAGTCCCGACATTATGAAGTCCAAAATGCATCTCACTGGGGCTGAAGTCGAAGTGTCAGTAGGTCTGTGCTCCTTTCTAGAGGCCCTAGGGGAGAATCCATTTTCCTGCCTTTTCTAGCTTCTAGAGGCCTCCTACTTTCCCTGGCTCTAGGCCACCTACCATGGTCAAAGCCAGCAATGTCCCAGCAAGTCTTTCTTACAGCATGTCACTATGATACTCTTTATTTTTTTATTGAGACAGAGTCCCACTCTGTTGCCCAGGCTGGAGTGCAGTGGTATAATCTCAGCTCACTGCAACCACCACCTCCCAGGTTCAAGTGATTTTCCTGCCACAGCCTCCCTAGTAGCTGAGATTAGAGGCATGTGCCATCATGCCTGGCTATTTTTTTTTTTTTTTTTTTTTTGTATTTTTACTAGAAACAGAGTTTCACCATTTTGGTCAGGCTGGTACCAAACTCCTGATCTCAAATGATCTACCCCCTTCAGCCTCTCAAAGTGCTAGGATTATAGGCATGAGCCACTGCACCTGGCCACTGTGATACTCTTGATATCATATGATAGCTCTTGCTTCCCTCTTCCACTTGGACCCTTTTGATTACAATGGGCCCACCTGGATTACCCAGTATAATTTCCCATCTCACAGTCAGCTGCAACCTTAATTCCATCTGCGTCCTTAATTTCTTTTTGCCAAGTAAGGTAACATTCACAGATCGCAGGGATCAATACAAGGATATTTTTTAGGAGTCATCATTCTGCCTACCATGTTGGAGTACCTGCTACTAAATAAAAACACCAGGAATGGTAGTTTTTGCTGTTTTTAACCCAGAGGAAGAAAGATCCCTTCTCTGAATGGGTTTTGTTGTTTAGGTAAGAAAATGCCAACTGACCAATGTCCCAGAAACCAAATGGGCGTAGAGCCCCAGCATGCTTCATTTCAACACCTTTCACAAACAGTGGTTTTGGCATTTTGCCTACCAAGCTGAAAAACAAAGAACGGGGTTGTTATGTCTGACCTAAATACACATGGTCTGTAACTTTCCATACCTCTTCCCTTCTTGAAGATATTTTTCTGCTTGGGTATCAACTTATTTACATGTAGCTGACTCCTCATAAGTGGAACTTGAATGCCAGCCATTCTGTCGAGCTTAAAGCACCACAATCCAGCTGTGAGCTAGGCAGCTTTCCCCTTATATTCTGTGTGCCTCTGAAAACATCTCCAGAATTCAAATGACCATTTTGACGTAAGTTATCCCTTCCTCCCTGCTGGTTGCAAGGGCAGCACCACTCTTTCTGCCATGCGTAAGTCAACATTTGGAGTCACTCGCCCTCTTGTACTAACACTTTCACAGTCCTCTCAACTAACGTTCCTCACTGTGCTATCCAAGTTCAAGGATTGCTTACCCTTCTCTGGACCACAGGCAAAGCCTCTGAACCATCTCCTGCCTTCCTTCCTTCACTGATTTGTGTCATCACTCCCTGGAGGTCTCAAGTCCCTCCTTTTCATCTCTTCTTCCTTAAATCAATCCTTCTGCCTTAAATCAGCCCTTCTGCTTAGCATTAAATAAGTCTTTGTCAGCATGCCGAAGGGTGCAGGGAACTATTTTTAAGCAGCTAGCATATGCCAGACATTGTGCTTAGACATTTTGCATACATTATCTCATTTAATCCCAACTTAATGCCCTGGCAGGTAGAGGTTATTTCCTCTTTTCTTCTTTCTTTTTTTTTTTTTTACTAGTGAAGTAACTGGGACATAGAGAACTTTATGTAATTCAGCCAAAGCTACATCGTATGTAGCAAAGAGAGAATTCAGACTCGGCTGTGTCTTACTTCAAAGTCTCTAGTTTTACCACTACATTAGACCCTTGTCATTTGACTTTGTTTGAAAGTATCTATTTTATTAGGCTGGGCACTGGGCACTGTGGCTTATTCCTGTAATACCAGCACTTTGGGAGCCCCAAGCAGGATTATAGCTTGAGCTGGAAATTTGAGGCCAACCTGACCAATGCGGTGAGACCCCCATCTCTTAAAAAAAAAAAAAAAAAAAAAAAAA
>NW_016808026.1:3411023-3442344 GCF_001698545.2 Rhinopithecus bieti
AGCTTGCAGTGAGCTGAGATCGCACCACTGCACTCCAGCCTGGGCGAAAGAGCGAGACTCCATCTCAAAAAAAAAAAAAAAAAAAAGATTTTTTTTTTAAACTGGTCAGGCATGGTGGTATGCGCCTATAATCCCAGCTATTCAGGAGGCTGATGCAGAAGGACCACTTGAGCCCAGGAGGTCAAGGCTGCAGTGAGCTGTGATTGCATCACTACACTCCAGCCTGGGTGCCAGAGCGAGACCCTGTCCTCTGTCTCTAAAAAAGCAACAAACAAACAAAAATGATGAAAAATATTCATTTTATCAAGGCCTACCTGTGCTCATGTACTTTAGGGGCACATCTTTCGGTGGCCTAATGACAAGCATATTATGGTTGGGTCATCTTGGTGATGGTTTCTGTGGGCAGCTAAAGACTGCTATGTGTACTATTTTTTATCAGAGATCTAGTACTGTCAGACATCTCCCTTTGAAGTGGCTTGTAGATTAATCTAGGTACATTTCTCATATTTTTTGAAAATGATGGGTTCTGAGGGAAGGAAGCAATTTTTCTATATATGAGTGGCTTTGAGCCACAGTAAGTTAGAGCTCTTGTGGAGGTAAATAATCTTGATAAATCTGTTCTTTTGTCATTAGAGATCAACTCTCAGTACCCAGTGACAGGCCCAAACATGCTTTTATTCTTTGACCAAAACACCCACAAAGGAAACAGAAACCAGTTGAGCAACTTTGCAAGTGGGTGCTGAAGTATTCCTATAAATAAAGCTTCTCATTGTGCTTCTCTGGTCATGTTAGGTTTGGAATGCTGATGGGTTTATATCGTCCTACTCTGAACTCTTAGTGACAACATTGCGAATTTAGTTCTAGCTGATGCCTGCTGCATTGCATTTTTTAATATTTGAATTCTGCTACTCCTTAAAGGTGACTGAAATCATAAAGCCCACTTTATAGAATGAACTTTGTTCCCCACTTACCACTCCACCATATGCTTTCCTGATTGCTTTCTCTTTTTACTTTCTTGAAGAGAGAAAAACATAACATAACTCAATCTTAGCTGATCTTAGTAAAAGGAAGAATGTGTGGGCAGTGGGGCGTGGTGGGTCATGCCTGTAATCCCAGCACTTTGAGAGGCTGAGGGGAGAGGATCGCTTGAGTCCAGGAGTTTAGGACCAGCTTGGCCAACAAAGAGCCCATCTCAAAAAAGTAATAATAATAATAATAACAATAATAATAATAATAAAAGGAAGAGCACTTTCTGGGCCTTGAGAAGTTTTCTTGCTCATAAAGAAGCATCAAAGCAAATGCTATATACACAGGAGGTCAGTTTGGGCAACCCTTTTTATATTCACATAGTAGGCTTTGATTCTAAGTAGATAATAGAAAAGTTGTAAGAAATGGTCTTCAGTAATATAAAGAAATACTATTTCAAACCTGTTACTTTTTTATAGGAAGGAAAACGTAAACAGGATCAACTGTTGTACATAGGTCTTAGGTTTTTGTGTAATTGTGAAAACAACATAGCAGAGGAATTAAGACTTTAACCTGAAAATTAAAAGTGCTCTCTGGAGTCATTATTGGGTTAATTGTCAAAATTAGAATGCAGATGATAGATTATAGAAAAGTATTCTATTAATGTGAAATTTTCCAAAGTTGAAAGCTACACTGTGATTATGTAAAAGACTACCCATATTTATAGGACATATACATTTCCTATTTAGAGGTAAAGGTCTATGATGCATGTAATTTACACTCAAATGGTTCAACAAATATGTGTATGTGGTATGTAAATATAATACACACACACACACACATTTATGAGAGAAAGAGAGAACACAAATATAAAGCAAATGGGATAAAGTATTAACAATAGTCAAATATAGGTAAAGAGTGTATGTTTTTCCTAAACAATATCCATTCACATCTGTGGGAAGATGATGCTCAAATTTAAATTTCCAGCCCAGAAAATTATCATAAACTGTAGACACATAAATCCAATTGTTCACTAATAATATATGGTAAAATATTTCACAGGTATTTTAAAATCAACCTTTTGAATTTTTGTTTTTTTATAATTTACCCCTTTAAGCCAGTTGCCTTCAGTGTTCTCTGGCACCAAATTAGATTCTTTCCTCTCCCTCCCAAGCCCCCACCAACACTGCTACAATCCAAAAATTCTGTCTATTCAACCCTGCAGATTCTCTTCAGTTGATCCACTTCTGTCAATCACTGCTGCCATTATTCAGCTTCATATTTCACACAGTTTATAATCATCACCTTCTAAGTAGTCTCCTACATTCAGGATGTGCCTCCTCCAATCCATCTTCCCATTTGCAGCTAATTTCTGATGTTCAAATCTGATCTTGTTCATGCTCTGCTTAAAAGCCAAAGTCTCTCTATTACCCTCAGATCAAAATCCAAATACGCAATATCATTACAGTGCATGTGAAGGCACTGGTTCTTGCTTAGTTTTCTAACCTCATCTCTCTCCTCTCACCCTACCATCGTTTATCTTATCCTCTCTCATACCATGCCCCAATCTCACTCAACTCCTTTCAGTGGAAGTTCCTCTGGCTGCCAGGCCTCTGCCCGTACTAGTCTCTCTGACTTGAGCACTTTCCTTTTCTCGTGCTTCCAACTACCTTTTCAATACATAATCCTACTTGCCTGATTTACTCCTTCCTCCTTTAAATCCCAACTTAGATGACATTATTCTAAGAAACAATCATGACATCCCAAGTCTGATCTACCCAATAATTAGATGCAAATTTAAAATAAAGTAATAAGATTCTGCCTTTTTTTAAACTAGCATAAAGCATGTACACAGTCCTTCAGTCAATAAGGTTTTCCTTAAATATGTATTGAATATCTATTCTATGCCCAGCAACTTCTGATTGGGTCATTGAACAGATATTTATTGATTGATCTCCTATAGTGTTCCAGACACTATTTTGGAAGCAGTGAACATTCTTAGAACTTAGATTCTAGTAGACGTGACTAATCACAGACAATTAGATGGGTAATATCAGTTAGTGATAAGTGGTATGAAGAAGAAACACACACAGGGTGTTGACCTAGATACAGTAGTCAGAGAACACCTCTCCAAAGAGGAGGTATGTAAGCCGGGACCTAAATAGAATGGCAGAGCAAGGGCTGCCCAATGTCTGGGGAAGAGCATTCTAAGAAAAGAGAAACTGCAAGTGCAAAGGCTTTAAGACAGGAGCATGCTTGGTGCATTCAAGGACCAGAAAAGAGGCCTGCCTATGTTCAATTTAGTGAGCAAGATATGTTGGTGGAAAGGAGTCCTGAGGGCCAGAACCTGGAGTGTTGAGCAGTGAATCTGCTTTGTCTGGTTCAGTTTACTCTGTATGGATTTCATTTGTCCTAATAACTTTGTGAGTGAATGCAGAACACAAACTGGGCTTCATTTTTTACGGGGGTCAAGGATGATCAAAGGAGAGCATCTCTAGTAAAAAGTTATTTCCCTAAGGGTTAAAGACTGAGAATTAGATAGACCCTAGAGAACCAGAAGGGTGATGTCAGAAAGGTAGAAGTAAGTGGATCAAAGTGCTTGTCCCACGCAAACTGGCAGTGCCGGTCAGAGCGTCTTGGCATCTAATCTCTCCCCTCTGCCCTTTCCCACCCCCATTCATTCTCAACTGTTCCAAAATTAACCTAGAACATCTTCATTCTTTGCCAGCATTAGGTGGGGATGGAGCGTCCTATTGCCTGTAAACAGCAGTGACTTTTGTAAGGAAGTATAACACATTGTTTAAACAAATAAAATAATGAATTCAGTTTTTACATCAGCTTTCAGCACAGTGGCCATTTAAATAGACCAAATGTAGCATAATTTTAATTTCCATATCTTTGTATGGTAAAACATGTAAAACAAAATAATAGGTCGTTCTGTTTTGCATGAGAACTGCCTTATTTCCGGGATTAATCTGTATGACTGAGAGAGTTTGAATTATTTTCCAAAAGGATAGCTTTGCATTTTCTTTTCTTGTTAATCAGTCTCTACTCATTTCGTAATTTCCTCCTTCAGTTTTTTTTTTTTTTTTTTTTTGTATTTGATCTTTGCTTTTTCCCTTTTCTCATGTTCATACCTTTAAGATTATCTACCTTTTGTAGAAAAAAACATTATTCTGATAGGAATACCCTTTCAAATTTGTGTGAAAGAAATGTAAATACATATATAAGATAGAAGGGAAACTGGAGAAGAAAATAATATGGAAATGAAATGGTATATATAAGGCATGTAGGTTAAGTCCAGTGAAACTCTGTAAGGTAAACATATACACTATTAAGCAGTCTCCAAAGATGATTGATGTAAGTACTTAAACAATAACTTTATATAATTTTGGGGCGTATAATAACCTTCATATATAACTTGTTACATATGTAACTATCATTCATTTTCTTCAGATGACTTTTTATAGAAGCTTGAAATCAAGCTCAAGACTCATTTCTCATTATGATCTGAGAATTTTTTCTTTAATTCATTTCCTTTCTGCATCTCTTATGACAATTTTGTATTTTCTAAGTCAGATAGTTAAGAAAATCTTTGTTTTCAGGAGTTCATCATAATGCTTTTCTATATGTTTAGGACTGTATTAACATTGTTTATTTTGACAGAGCAGGCAAAATGTGAAATATCTACATATACTTTTATGGCTCTCACTTCTTGAAAATTTTAAAGCTAGCATTTACTGAGTATTAATTACATTCCAAGTACTATTCTAAGTATCTTACATGTATTAAATACTTTGATTCTCACATAGCCCTACGAATACTAAGATTCTAGTTTTCCAGGTGATAAAACTGAGAGGCAGATGGGTTAAGTAATCGGCCCTACACCTCAAGGCTAGAAAGCGAAGGAACTGAGATTTGAAACCCGGTCAACTATCTTCAGAATCGTAACTGCTCATCCCTCTGCAACACGTGCTTTCAGACAAGCATTAGCCAGTACAGCTCAGGGAAAACAGGAGGCAAGTTGACTACTTATGCAGGTTGCTGAGAAATATAACAGGATGGAAGAACAGAATGGAAAACATGCTTCTTACCTAATATGAGACATTTTTCCCTAGCGAAAACATAACTTTGGCTATTTTCCTTCAGGCAGAAGAAAATATGTTCACACAGAGGGAAAGAGGAGGAAATGAAAAGGGCTGTTTGGATCAGATGACTGAGTCACCAGTAACCCGAGTGCCAAGCGTAGGCTGGCCTCAAGCATATAGTTGTTCAATAAACTTCATTTTCATTGCATGCTATCTGACCTGGTTTAGTGACGGCTCCTTAATGGAATCTAAACTTATGGGAATTTTGTGATGTATGTAATTTCCAGAAAACCTAACATACTTGATACGTCCTTTTTTTTTTTTTTTTTTTTAGTTTTTGAGTCGGAGTTTCACTCTTGTTGCCCAGGCTGGAGTGCAATGGCACCATCTTGGCTCACTGGAACCTCTGCTTCCCAGGCTCAAGTGAGTCTCCTACCTCAGCCTCCCAAGTAGCTGGAATTACAGGCATGTGCCACAATACCCAGCTAATTTTTGTATTTTCAGTAGAGACAGGGTTTTACCATGTTGGCCAGGCTGGTCTCCAACTCCTGACCTCAAGTGATCTGCCCACATCGGCCTCCCAAAGTGCTGGGATTATAGGCGTGAGCCACTGCACCCGGCCTGTTATGTCCTATCCGTATCAGCCAACCGTAATTGTTAGTAAAAGTAGTTCAAAATTTCCCCTAAGAATTGCTCTTAAATACCTACTCTCTTCCCCTGAAAATGAGTTAACTACTTAGTAAGTAACCTTTCTCACAGAAAAACTAGATGTTTTCTCTGGACTTCTTTCCCTTGCAGCCATACCCTGGAGAGCCTTGTTTTAGAACTGACACCATTTATATGGCTTGGCATCTTGACCGCATTTGTTTCCCCATCTGGCACTTCTTGGGGGAAAGTGTTCATTGTGGTGTTCTGCGGAGTGCATTTTGAGAAACGTGTACACACTAGAAGTGAAATTCACATCTCAGGCTAAGACTATACCCTCAGCATTGCAATGTGATATTAGCAAAAGTACTTTTATTATCCTACCTGCCAACAATTCACATCTATAATTAGGAAAACTGCATGATTTCAAAATTACCCAAGTCTTGGAAAGACTTGTTTTTACCATATGTGTTTCTTTTGTAAAAGGTCTATTATTTTCACCCTCCTAAAAAAAGGTTCAGTTTGATCAAGTTCTAATTATATTCTCAAGCACATTTTCAATCCCATAAAATAAATCAACAAACCTAGACATTTAAGTCACATTATCAATATACATGGTCAATCTACATGGTATGACAACAGATATAAGGGAAATAGATAAAGAAGTCAACTAGGATATAAAGAACCAACTTAGAGCAAAATAAATAACTAGAAAAGAGTCTACAATAAAACTAGAGATGTAGAAGCAAGAGCATTTTTCACTGCCGTAAATCAGAGCTTCTTAGCAGCCCACATCCCAAAAATGGTAGATAGCCAATATTTGTCAGAAATGATGTTGATTGTATACCTAGTGGACAGCTCTAAGCACAACTATAAGATTGATTTGGTTTTACAAAACCTTGAAAGAAGTAAAGTTAACTGACCAGTGACTCGAGTCTAGCTCCTATCAGATTCCTAATGAGAGCAAAGAATAAAGAACAAATGACCAAATATTGGGAAATATGTATCTTATAGATATTGCATGTAGATAAATAGATATATTTACTTTTATACACACTATCATATGACCAATTCGTAGGCATGTTTGATATGGCGGTGTGTATGTGTATGGTTGTATAACTCTCTTATCCATATTCAGACACAATGCAAATGTAGATAGTATTACTATACCATCTATGTGAGATGTAAATATTGTAAAAGCCTTCCTTTGCATATTCTGCAGATGCTAAAAACCACATGTATTTATGTTTTGTTTGGGTGCTGCTTCTGTGTGTATGAGTTTTATTGTTACATGAAGTCTTGTTTTAAAAAAGAGCCAATTTGACTGAGCCCTGTCATCCTAGCACTTTGGGAGGCCAAGGCTGGTGGATCACTTGAGCTCAAGAGTTCAAGGCTAGCCTGGGCGACATGGGGAAAAATAGGCCAGGTGTGTTGGCTCATGCCTGTAATCCCAACACTGGGAGGCCAAGGCAGGTGTATCACTTGAGATCAGGACTTTGCAACCAGCCTGACCAACATGGTAAAACCCTGTCTCTACTAAAAATACAAAAATTAGCCAGGCATGGTGGCACACGCCTGTAGTCCCAGCTACTCCGGAGGCTGAGGCAGGAGAATCACGTGAACTCAGGAGGTAGAGGTTGCAGTGAGCCAAGATTGCGCCACTGTACTCCAGCCTGGGCAACTGAGTGAGACTCTGTCTCAAAAAAGAAAAAAAAAAAAAAAATAGCTGGGATGGTGGCAAGCACTTATAGCCCCATAGCCCCAGCAACTCAGGAGGCTGAGGTGGGAGGATGGCTTGAGTCCAGGAGGCAGAAGTTGCAGTAAGCCGAGATCACGCTGCTACGCTCCACCCTTGGCAACAGAGCCAGAACCTGTCTCAGAAAAAAAGGAAAAAAAAAAGCCAATTCATTCTTGCTTTCTGCCTGCTGCTATTGTTTCCCAGAAGTCTGCAGCTATGCTGAATGATTTGAACATGAACATCAAGGCATCTTCAAAACATTTCTGCTCTCTCCTTATGCTCACCATATAAAGCTGCAAGGAAACATTGTGTCATTAATTTTCTATACATAGACTGCTTGGCAAATCTTGGAAAATAAGCAGCATCTCCCAGGGTGGTTGTGTGCATAACATGAGAATATTCGTTGAAGCACTTTGTAAACATAAAACATTACACATAGCAAGTCATTGTTATCATTGGCATTACTTTAATGTAGTAGAATGGAATCCAGGACTGGAATCAGCCAGTCATGTCACTAAGGAAGAGAATGGAAATTAGTATCCAATTAAACACCTTCTTTTTTTTTTTTTTTTTTTTTTTGAGATGGAGTCTTGCTCTGTCACCCAGGCTGGAGTGCAGTGGCACGATCTTGGCTCACTGCAAGTTCTGCCTCCTGGGTTCACGCCATTCTCCTGCCTCAGCCTCCCGAATAGCTGGGACTACAGGCACCCGCCACCATGCCCGGTTAATTTTTTGTATTTTTCTTTTTTTTAGTAGAGACAGGGGTTTCACCACGTTGGCCAGGCTGATCTCCAGCTCCTGACCTCAGGTGATCTGCCCACATCAGCCTCCCAAAGTGCTGGGATTACAGGCATGAGCCACTGCAGCAGGTCAACCACCTTCTTATAGCAGAGTACCAGAAGCTTAACTAGAAGTTTTACATAAGTTATCTCATGTAATGAATAGCATTCATAGGGAATACTGGGACTCTTAAAGGAACCAAATAGAGTTTGTAGTGAATACAAATGTAGCTCCATAGAGAAGATTAGACGTCATGAATTTTCATTTGAGAATGAATCATCTTGCCAGTTTATATCATTTTTCTGTAAAAGCTTATTGGCTTGGTCATGTACTTTACTAGTCAATGGCTAGTTGTTATGGAGCTGTCAGAACTTGGCCAAGACCATAAGCTCTATATTACATGCAAAATCTTAGTATTATTACTATTTATACAACTTCAGCGTTCTGAACTGGTGGCAACATGAACTCCATTTTCTTCACAAACATTGTCATTTCATCACCTTGTACTAACTGTGCACGTGGTTTTTGACAATTTGCTTATCTTTTAAACTTACCCCTGAAGCCCACCTGTTTGGGCATCCGTTAGTTCTTAAATTCACAAAGATCTTTACCCACTGAGTTGATATTGTCTGTTCTCAATGGTTGTGATCTCTGCCCTCAAATAAAATATGATGTTACAGTATGTGTATATCTCAGCGAGTTGCTGCTAAAGGGTTTCATAAAATGTGATGACAGGAAAGAAGGAAAGGCAGACTTCCACCACAATCTTTTCCAGTATTCTAAAGTTTAAGGACATGAACACTAAGTCAGAAGCAGCCAGGCTATAGGTGCTGCCCTTTGCTTCTACCGGGATAACAGGGAATGTGGATTAAAAGGGGACTAAGGGCTCATGCCTGTAATCCCAGTGTTTTGGGAGGCCAAGGTGAGTGAATCACCTGAGGTCGGGAGTTCAAGACCAGCATTAGCAACATAAGGAAACCCCAACTCTACTAAAAATACAAAAATTAGCCGGGCATGATGGTGTGTGCCTGTAGACCCAGCTACTTGGGAGGCTGAGGCAGGAGAATGGCTTGAACCCAGGAGGCAGAGGTTGCAGTGAGCCGAGATGAAGATGGCAGTACTGTACTCCAGCCTGGGTGACAGAGCAAGACTCCCTCTCAAAAAAAAAGGGGGGTGGGTGCTAAGTACAAAGAAGGAAGTTATTACTATTTTTATCCATTCATTTAATTACTAAGCAGTGAGCTCTGTTGTGTGGACTTTCCTCTTGCCCTCCTAGGGAAGAAAGACAAAAAGAAATAACTATAATGCAAAGCAGTGTGAACTATATCCATTATGATGCAACTGGAAGTTCTGGGTGCAAAAAGTCAAAATTATGTTCTGACAATGGCTAGCAGTATTTACATATCGATAAAGGTACAAAACACCAGCCTGGTTCATACTCAGCTTATCAAATCTACTACCTGTTGTTGCTATTAGGACTATGAAATAGAGATTTGTTAAAGGTGCCCATGCCATCTATTTACTTTATGATAAGAAATTGTACAGAGGCTAGATATTGAGTCTTATGATCTCACTCCATGATAGACTTTACAGGGCCAACTTAGTAATATATCATACAGAGCATGTCGTCGTCACCATTTCTAAAATGTTCGGTGAGCCAAGAGCAAGTCCACAGTCACAGGGCAGGTACAGTGAGTTTCCTGTGTGAAGAAACAGAAACCTCTGAATCTTGCACACTGCTACCAGGGCTCAGGGACCGGGCTGGAAGAGAAGGCACTCTGACAGAAAGGAAGTGTTATATTACCCCGAGAAGCACAGGAACCAAAATTCCCGTCTCCTCTTCTTGAAAGCAGCTCACTGCTAGCTGAGCAAGGTTCGAAGGAAGGACCTTAGAAATGTTCTGCCAGCGCAAAGGTATGTGTAAGTGCTCTTTTAGTGGCTTTAAATAAGTTATTTTGGAAAGTCAGATACGGCGGACATTAAAGGGCACACTTTATGTTGCATTTTCAAATTCCAGATGAGCTATATGGATCTATGACGATGCAGTTGGAGGTTCTATAGCTACTGCCTCCAAAATGTGAATGTTTGGTTGGGGAGGTTAGGAGGGATTAAACTCTGTCAGAACACTTAAATCTAAATAGAATATCTTTTTAAAAAGATTTTACATGTGTGTAAATTATTTCTCTATGATTTGCTGCAGGTACTGCTGCTAATTATGATTCCATAAGTACTCCCAGAAATAGATTCAGACAAAATGATTTTGAGTCTCTTCATGTCCAGTGATTAATTTTTTATTCATTCATAGGACATTTTTCGGTAAGATTTCCGTGTTGCCTTACCTTATTCTTCACTCAAAAATTGTCCCTAACTTGGGTAATGGCGGTGATCATGTCACATGCTCTCACTTATATCACCACTGTATTCTGGGTTTCAAGGACTTGTAATTCATTTCATTAAGACTCTCCAAACGATCCTTGTAAACATTTGCTTAAATGTCTTTGTTCTTCATTAGCGTTTTATTACGTTACATTCTCTAGGCTCCAGAAAAATGAGGCGAGAAATAGGAGGAATTTTTTTCCTCCTTTTTTCTTTTTTTTGGTTGAAGTTTTGGTCAAACAAGCCAAAATAACATTATCTTTAATGGATCGACCTGTACTTTTAAATGGAAGGAATAAAGATATAAAAGAACTGAGGCGTGTAAGTAACCTCTTTGATTTTAATGGCATGCAGCAGATGGAATTCATTATTGACTTTTAAAAATAAAATTGCTCTGCATTATTATTTATTTATAGTTTTGCCTTTCAAAAGAAGTAATTATCATTACTAGGTTAGTTTTTCCTCAATCACAAGCAACTGTGTGACGGTATCAGAATGTATAATATATTTCACCACTTATGAGGCTAAATGATGTTGCAGGATATTATCCCTTTTTAAATTAGTAATAAATGTATGAGCATAATGCACAACTAAGAGGTTGAGTATCTTTTCTTTTTATTTGGGTAATTTCAAAAGCAATTATTTCATATCATACGGTAATTTATTTATGAAATTCTCATTGCTGAAACAAAAGTGTTTTTAATTAGAAATAATCTAATTTCATTTTTCCAGTTTGGCACCCAGATACTGTGATGATAATCAAAATTTATACAAATTACCAAGTTAAATGTTTAGGTGATTGGTTTTGAGCCCAAACAATTTTTTAATTTTAATCACAAATTCTAAAACTTTTCAGTCATTGGGGAGGTTGATAACCAGTCATAACAAAATTTAATTTTTAAGCAATGCCAAATATTTAATCAGTTGCATCTTGTTCAAATTTGAGAGGTATTAAAATTGCCTTTGTAATAAAAAAATACACAAGAAAGGAGAAAATTTTCTAGTGTTAAACATGGAACTGTCAACGTTATAAAAATGTATGAACCCCTTTTCAAAGCTGATGTTTTAAGGTATCATTTCATATACAGGACAACATTTATATTTAATAAGATCAGGAGATTTGGCGTGAGCAGGATTCAGACCACTTTTGAATTTCAATGAAACTCCTGGTTCATTTAGATCCCTCTTCCCATCCTTCTTACCTCTCCCCAGCCTATCCTCCCTTCCCCTAGCTGCTTCCGCCTCTGTACTCCTCTCTCTCCTCCTCACTCCTATGCCTTATATCCTCTTGGCACTTTTACACTGCGACATCATTTTCTACAAGTGGATCTGCTGTCTTCAACACTGGTCATTATTGTGAAACTGAAGGATAGAAATGAATATTTCATATATAGCACTTAAACCTCTTCATCTAGATTATGCATTTTGCTTCATTGTACCCATCCATAGGCACTTAATAAGTGCTTATTGATTGTCTAGTGAGATTGTATTATAACTGATTTTGAGAATTTTCATACCCTCTGCAGTTACTAGTACTATATGTCTTTGATTCTAAGATGTACATTTTTTTTCACATTTTACCTTTTTAAAATCTAAAATCACCTTGTGATCAAGTTGTATTGTGATTTAATTGACAGATTTTTTTTTTTTAATCTTTCTTTCTTGGTCGTGCATCTCACAATCAGTGGTATCTTAGATTGATGAAATGCAGCAGTGAAAATATATACCTAAGTCTGTGACTTGTATAATATGTTAAAGGCCATATATTTGGAACTTCATAAAGTCTTCTTTTTTTCTTATGTGGTTTATCCGTGGCCAATTTTAGTCTCTCCTCACTACATTCTTCCACTCTGGCTTCCTGGCACTGTGGTTTTAACTGTTCTTAGGCCACTGTCTTGACTGAACTCCCTGGAAAATACTCAGAGAATTTTATTAGTAATTACCAACAACCAACCGTAATGAAATGGACAGGGAACAAGTTTTTAAAACTGAAGACCCACGTTCAAGTTATGTTTCTGCTCATTAAAAGCTATTTGTATTTGGCAATCTTTGATACTTATTCCCAGAGCTTCAAATTACACATCTAAAGAAGGAAATAATACAAATAATTTCTTCATCTATGAATTAAGATAATTAGTAAAAAATATTGTACCAGTAAAAATATTGAAAATGAAATGGGTATGGCAGTATTTTTAAGCCATGAGGTACTGTTAAATTATAAACCAGAAGGATCAACATTAAATGAAACATTATTAGAAATATGTGAGTAGACAGGGAAAGGAAAGAAGGAAAAATTATATAATTCATTCCAAATTAGAGAGTTTTAAATTATCATTGGAAATGATGATATGACCCATTAACTAGCTTTCTGAATTTAGAGGAGAACCATGAAATCTGTCTTCAGATTATTTCTTGCATATCAGAGTCTGGTCTGTTCTGAATTCCAGTGCTGAATGCATGCCAGTCTCTGAGAGCTTGTATCCTTTATTGAATTAGCAAGCCACAACCCACAGTATCTCTGTGGTATTAAAAATAAAAGAGATTACTTAGATTCCCCAATTCCTTTCCTGCCTTGATTCTTTCCATTTAAAAGTGAGACCCCTGTCTCTACAAAAAATTAAAAACTAACTGGGCATGGTGGTGCATGCCTGTAGTCCTAGCTACTTAGAAGACTGAGTGAGAGGATTGCTTGAGTCCAGGAGTTCCAGGCTGCAGTGAGCTGTGACGGCACCACTGCACCCCAGCCTGGGCAACAGAGTAAGACTCTGTCTCTAAAAAAAACAAAACAAAATGAATTTTATTGTTTTCACAGTTTCAAAACATACAATAAGAGTTAAAAAAAAGACTTGTTATTCTTGAATCTTTAAAAGACAGGATACTTCAATGGCACTTGAAAGAGTACTGTTGAATAGAAATTTAATTACTATAGTAACTATAAAACACAAGATTATACATTAAAAGTTAATATATTTAGTGTATGTATTACTTTTAGCATAGAGATACTTTGAAGAGGCAAGAATAAATAAAAGAAGGAAGTGCTGTATTAAAGGCATGTGCAGGTTAAAAGGGGAATTGAAGGAGAAGGAATTCTTAGTCATTACTTGAAAATTCTGCTTTTCTCCTATACTGTATGTGTCAGTGGAAAGTCTTTTAATATCTCATTTAAGTCACTGTATTTCCAAAGACCACAAGTTGTGACTCTGACATGAACATTTAATCGTGTGCTGGGGCTTAAAAAAGGTTTCCATTTCAATGTATTATTAATAACGGCAAACACGTCAGGCCCACTTGATATTAACTGCTATACTTGCTGCTTTTCATTCACCGATTCATTAACATGTTGACACATTTTAGCATATTAAACTATATTCTTATTTCCATTAATGGAAGCATCATTTATCTAGCTATTCAGACCAGAAACATTGGTGTAATTCTAGACCTTCTCTTTCTTACTGACCCTGCATCCAATCAGCCTAGAGATCCTCTTGGCTCTCTTCTCAGAATAAATCCAAAATCTGTCCAGTTCTTACCACTTGCACCGCTTCCTCCTCGGTCCAAACACCATCATCTTTTGACTGCACTGTGGCAAGAGGCTCCTGACCGGTCTCCCTGCCTCTGCTCTTGCTCCCCAATCACCACCCCAGTCGCTTTTCAGTGAGGCAACTGGGAGGAATGTGGTTCAAACATGAATCTCATTGCATCGCTCCTTTGTCCAAACTCAAAGTCCTAATCATGGCCCACAGGGCCCTAACTGATCACCCCCAATAACAACCACACACACACACACACACACACACACACACACACACACACCTTACTTCATATAATTCCCCCGCCATTACTCCACTCCGTCTTCACTGGTCTCTTTGCTATTCCTTGAGCACCCCACACCTGCTTCTTTCTCAAGGCCTTTGCAATTTTTGTGCCCTCTACCTTGAAGGCGCTCCCCCTAGAGATCCACGTGGCCAACTTCCTCACTTTCTTTGGGTTCTTATGAAATTGTTTTTCAGTGAGACTTTCCCTGACCACTGTACCTGACCATTTGTACAGGAATTTCAAATTCCCTGCCCATCAACAGTTCACATGCACTCTTCTCTGCTTTTCTTTTTTCCTCCTTACACTAACACATATAGGTGTGTGTATATTTATCTACCTTACTGGAACACAAACATTATAAAAAATAAATGTTTTGTCTTTTTTCCTCCATATTCTATCCCTTGTACCAAGAGCAGGGCCTAATACGTAGAATGTCTTCAAACATTATTTGTTGAATATATCCTCAGTTAACCCTGTACCCTCAATAGGTACAATTATTACCCCCATTTTACAGATGAGGAAGTTAAGGACAGAAAAATTAAGAAACTTATTCAAAGTCAAACAAGCTAAGCAAGCGTCAGAGCTAAGATTCAAACCCAAAACCCTGGCTTCAGAATATATGCTCAGATCACTGACTGAGGAGATTAATCAGAAGAGAGCTACCTATAGATTCCTCTGTTCCCTGAGATTTTCTTCAATATTGGTTCCATCCAGTTAAATGGAAAAATTGAGTGTCATCTGCTACTGACAACATAGTCAGATACAGTAAAGCTCCTTTTTCCCATTCCTCTTTAATGTCTTTTGTAAAAAAAAAATATGAGACCTTTCAAAAATAGAAAATATATATATTTTAAAAAACAACCCTAATCCCACCCATGTGGATGTTAAAATAGTAATGATAAAGTTAACATATACAGAATATTTTAAAAAAAGCACTAAGGAAAAGTATAAAATGAAAACATGCATTGAATGCCTATTATATTCTGTAATAAGTCGGCACTCTGAGGACATATTTGGTATTATACATGGAGTCTAATGAGAGAGACAGACACATACTCAGTCAGACAAACTCTAAATCGGAATTTAGAAGAAGAAACATCAAACAGAGATCTTCTGACAGCTGAAAGTGGGGCTTGGTAGAGTAAGTTGTGGGGCAGGTGAATAACAGTGGTGGAAAGGGATCAACGAACTAGAGACTGAAGAAACAGTTTCTGAAAGAGGAGGTGGGAGAGTACCAAAGAGAAATGTGACTTATCTCACTATTTTGCTATAGAGGATGGGACTTAGTATGGGAGAAGGTTTTTAAATAACAGTTTATATTCCGTAGACTAGAAATTACAGCAAAATCAGTTATTGAAAGGATGTATTGAATTTAACTTGTAAAAGGGTATCATTACTTATCCAAATGCATCATGTGAGAAAATTGTCAAGTTCATTTCCCCAGACTACCTCAATCTATTCCTTCTGACAAACCAGAACAAGAAATTCTGTTTTCCAAATTGTTTTTTTTGCCAACACATTAAGCCAGCTTCAGCTTGCTACAGCGCACGCACACATACACACACACACACACACACACACACATACATACACAATTATCCTGTGTTATCCTGTGTCTGTTTAGTGTTTTCATTCACACGTGTGTTTTCTTACCTCCCCACCCTCGTTCCTCTGGAAAGTCAGGTTTTCAAGCGATTATTTCCCTGATTTGAGAAGGTCACTCTGAACTTGCTTTCATTCAAACCATTGGCAGTATGGTCTAGCTTAGTGACAGACTGCTGGGTCACTCAGGTCCTTTGATAAGAGGGCATAGTGTCCTTGTATGATAGCCATTCCAAATAAGGAAGTAAAGAAGGAGTAAGATATTTAGATAACAAATGTTAAGAAGAAAGTAATAGAGTAATGAGACTGGAGTAGGGTAGGGCAGTGGTGCAATTAGCCTGGATAACAATGGGGGCATCTCTGAGAAGGTATCATTAGAATTGAAACCCAAATTGTGGGAAGAAAGCAGACAAACAAGAATCGGGAAGAATAGCTAACCAGGTAGAGAGAAAAGCCTGGTGGTGGAAATTAATTTGTTTTGTTCAAGGAACAGAACAAATACCAGTAAGATTGGACAGAGTGGTAGGGGTACATAAATGAGGGTTCAGAGATAGCTGAGGGCTGGGTATCCACTCAAAACTGACCTTCATTTATGTCTACAAGCACTGGAATTGCTGTTTTTTGGATGTGTCCCAATTGTAAATCTACCATTATTTATTGTAGAAAATAACTTGACATTGCTCAACACTGTAAGAAAACTTTGACATACATTCTCATTTTCTTTAACATTTCATAACATCACTTTGAAGTTTACAGACCTGATGTTTCTTTTTGGTTTTGTTTTTGAGACAGGATCTCACTCTGTTGCTGGGCTGGAGTGCAGTGACGCAATCATGGTTCATTGCGGCCTTGACCTCCCTGAGCTCAAGTGATCCTCCCACCTCAACACCCTAAGGAGCTGGGACTTCAGGCATGTGCTACTATGCCCGGCTAATTTTTCTATTTTTTGTAGAGATGGGGTTTCATCATGTTGCCCAAGATGGTCTCGAATTCCTGGGCTCAAGCAATCCTCCCACCTTGGCCTCCCAAAGTGCTAGAATTACAGGCATGAGCCGCTGCACCTGGCCAAGCCTAATGTTATTTCTGTTTTATTGATAAGGAAATTATGATATGAAAGGTTACATGAATTACATAAAAAGGTCAACTCCCCTTCCCTCCCCATACCCCACATGTTTTGACATGCTATGCTTAACACACATATTGACTTGCTAGGTTAAATCAGAATTTTCAAGCTGGGAGCAGTTGTGTGCACCTGTAATCCCAGCTTGCTGAAGCAAGAGAATTACTTGAGCCCAGGCAAGAGAATTACTTGAGACCAGCCTGGACAACGAAGTGAGACCACCCTCTCTATAAAAATAAATAAATAGAAATTTTCAGAAAGTCAAAACTGCTTTTTAGCTTGGATAGAAAATGGATTTGTGACTTTGGTATAACTAAGGCTCGTCATTGCTCAAAATACGAAAACAAAAGAATTGCTGCAACGAATTAAAAACAGGCAACCTTGGTTTGTTCTAATAGCACATGTGTGTAGAGCAAGAATCTACATTCTCTGTTCAACCACATCGTTAATCCTGCTGGGTGGCTAGTTTATAATTCATGTGATGGTCACTGTCAGATTTAAGTTTTAAGTAATTCTCTCTGGAACATGTATTTGAGGAGGGCAGGACAGCTTAGGCCTGGTGAGATATGTTGACAATCCAAACTAGGGTAATGATAGTTTAGGTCTCCTCACTTAGCCATCTTAGTCACTAAGGTTTGTCTGCATTGTATAATCAATAATGTTTCCCAATCTTGTTGAAATGACCTCACGTGTGATAACACTTAAAAATTCAAAGAAGTGAGCTATAGTTACTTTTCTTCAATTTTGTATATGTTTACTTTATTGTAAATGTATACTAGATTATTTATGTCTTTATAGGAATTTTCGTTATATTTAATACATAATTTTTTCTCTTCTATATGGTTAAAATTGCTTTTAATTTTATATCTTTTCAAACAGTAATGTAAAATTTTCAGAAGTTAAAAAATTATTTTCTATCGAGAAGTACTATGGTACTTCTGGTGTGTGTGTGTGTGTGTGTGTGTGTGTGTGTGTCTGTGTGTTTCTTATAGCATAAGTTCTTACAAGAAAAAAGAAAAGTTTCTGAAGTTGAAAAAACAATGTAGATACATTAAAATATTCTAGTGTTGAAGCTACCAAGCCCACTTTTTGGAGGCAAAAGATAGGCTAATCATGTTTTTCCCTTGTTTGAAAAAAAATTTTTAGATATTATATAGAAATATATTATTTACTGACTCAACTATTAACTAAAAAGCCTTTCCACTCTATGCAGACGATAAGATGAAGGTGTCTTTAAAATTCATTTTCTAAAAAAAGCCCAGTCTTTCCTGTTTCTTGCTTATTGTTTTTATGGTTTTAGTTGTATTTCTACACCTGTCATTCTCTGTATGGCATGGCCTTGATTGAAGTTTGGTGTCTTTTCACTTTTCATTCAGTCTTTTTCATACTTTTACATTAATTTACTTATTTTTGCTTTGGTTTTCTGGTTTATTAACACCTTCTCTGTCTGGATTATTAAATCCATGTTGTAAATTTTTTTTACCTTAGAAGTAGCTCATTTGCTTAGTTTTTGCTTTTTGTTTTTTTTTAAACACTTACACATTTATTAAGCTTGAGGTATGTGTTTAAGAATATCTTTAAAAAAATTATTTCACTTTTCTGCCAAGTCTCAAAGCTGCTTTCCTGGTTTAACATTGTAGATCCCTGCAATAATTTTTTACAAATCACTATTACCAGATCTTAAACTTGAGGAAAAATTTTTGTGGTTATTATTCACTAGTGTTGTGATAAATATTTCAAATTAATTTTTAAATATATATGATAATTTATCATATTTTAAATACATCATGATTTTAATGTGCTTAATAACTTTTGTAAAGCACTCGGATATATTTTTTCTTATATTATTTAAAATATTCGAGTCCTGAAAAATATGAAATGCTTGGATACATTTCCTCTATTACGTTTCGATGCTTTTCTCCATAGTTAACCTCTCGTGTCTGCAACATCCTGTATCTCAAAGTACATGCACATGTTATGTAAACAACTAAAATCAAGGCAAAACAAAAGTACATGCTATTAAGCAAAATTGGATCAGAGGCACATCCGTAAAGGAAAGAATTCAGGATAGAATAGTGATATTTCAAAAGAAAACTTGGTTTCTCACAGATTCCTCATGGTATATATTCAGATGTTGTTACATAAGAGAACATTCCTTCCAAATTATTTAGTTTCTGGTGTTTTGAGAGAAGAGTAGCCTTCAACATGTCTTAAACTTCCCTTGCATTCATTACTTTTTAAATGTATGCATTTTAATATGGAGAATCTTCTGCAAAAATAGTGGAAAGGGATTAGTGTTTTACAGTGGAAATGCTAAATGCTGTTGAGATAAGGAAAATCAACTTTTTGAAAGAAAAAAAGATGAAATAATAGCTATCTGATGGTTAAAAAGTGGTAAAGTGAGATATTCTATATTTGTGTTTTACATCAACTCTACTATTTTGTCTGATTTACTCTTGAATCAATGTAGTAGCTTAATGGTGATGACGTCATCAACATATGAAGATGACAAGAACAATTAAGCTACCAAACTACCCAAATATTTTTAGGGAATCTTTCTACTTCTTCCCTGCAGCCAAGAAGCAATTATACTGACATTTAGTTCTTTCATTTCCAGCAGGAAACTTACTCTTTTTTCAGAGATGATTGAAACCTCATGCCACTTAGCAATAAAGAGACCACCATTACTGGTGGGATTCATAGTGGAAAGCATTAAGCATTTTGGAAGTGAGTCCTAAAGCCTTTACCATGACAGGATTGATATAGGAATAGTTGGAGACTGAGGGCACAGGGATCCACCAGCTATCCATTCTGCAGGTCTGTATGATTGCGCTTAGGAGATTCCCCATGCTTACTATTACACAGAGAGATTTACTACATAGGATTCCTAACTGGAGTCCTACCTTTCAGATTTCTCCCTGCCTTTCCAATCCATTATCCTCACTGCCATCTTAACAGTATTTCTAAAACATAAAACTCATTGGTTTTCTCTTTTAAAAATCTTTGAAGATTTCCTATTGCCTTTTCCATGTGGTCCAAACTCCTTATTATGGCACATATGGGTCTTTCAGGGTTTGTAACCTATATTCCTAGAACTTTCTGTTTTCTATGTCCTCTTCCCAAAGAGCTGACATTAGGAATGCCTGTCCATTGGATTGTTGCAAGAGTTCAATGATAAAATATATAGAAATATTTCATAATAGCTAGCATTTATTGGCCCTTTATCATCGTACCAGGTGCCAAGGACTGGGCAGAGAATTTATACATATTCTCTCATTTAATCTTTGTACAACCCCAAGAGATGTAAATGCTTTTATAAACTCCATTCTATAAATGAAGAAACAGATTTTGAGAGGTCAGGCAACTTTCCCAAGGTCACACCTATAGATAAAAATGGAGTTGAATTTTATCTCTCCAACTCCAAAATTGATGCTTTTATAAATTTTACTGTTGCTTGGCACATTGCCTGGTGTACAACTCCATTTGATTAAATATTCATTTTTTAAAAACCATTACTATAAAACTTACAGTATCTAAAAAATATTTTGTTTTGCTTTCCTTGCCCTCCAAGGTTAGCTGATACCTCACTTCTTGGACTCTTTCTAGATGCCCCATCCCCTCTCTGCTATCCTCTTCCATCTTCACACGCATCATGCTCAGAGTGTAATGGTTGACCTGTATATCTAATGCCTCTGATCTGTTGGCACTTCACGTATGCAGCACTGCGTCTCCATTGTCTTCGTACCCTCAGGGATTAGCATCTTGATGTTCAGCATTCAATATTTGTTGAACAATTGAAGGAATAAAACAGACTCCAAGGATAATTTTAAAGTATGTGGGCTCTCTCCTTTCTCGCAAATGCTGCATTTCTGCTTCCATTTAATGTTTAACTGCACTAACACTTCAACTAACACTCAGCTAGATTATGAAAGAGCAAAGACAGACTTAAGAGGGTAACAGAGTAAGAGAATGAAGAAAAGACAAAATCACCCTCTTTTACTTCATTCCTCTCCCCACCCCCAAACTTGAGAGATTGTCTTGCCAGATGAGAAGGAGACAAAGTTGAAGGAGAGAAAAGGTGTGCTTAGATAGTAAAATAACATTTAAATTTTTTTTTAAAGATTAGTTATACCTTGTGTTAAGTCTGCTATTCAAGTTTTTTTTTTTTTCCTCGTGATCCTTTTTAACAATATTTTGCAAACACAGGCAAACCTACATTCATGGCATTTCTGAGAGGCTGGCAAATGAAACACTCCCATATTCTAACATCTGAGAACTTACGGGAGATCAACTGATGAGCACATGGTCACCAAGTGAGTCAGTGTAAGTTCTATGAATAGAGCTTGGATCTTCTGACTGTTCGTCCAGGGTCCTAGTCATCCAGCTACTGCCATGTTCCCTGAAGAATTTGGTAAAAATAGCAGATGGCATAACTGACAAAGTAAATCATTGTCATTGCCACTGTCCATGTTCAGTAGCATAATTTAAAAACTCATTAATGCATATATGCTATCAGTTATTATGTAATAATATGTAAAAAACACCAGTACTGAAATACTCCTATAATTTACATTATACCCTTAAATACAGAGAACCCACAAAGACATTTCATAAATTATAGACTAAAGCACATAAATATTCATTCTGCATTATTATTCTGCTAAGGAAGAGAGCAAACATTATTTTTAACAAACTGCTCTTTAAAAAACTTGTGTGGTAGGATTCTCCATCTGTGAGTGAGATTCAACAACTATAAGGTCCAAAGCAGATTTGGTACTCTGGGAGAAAATAGTAATAATGTAAAACAAAATAATAGTCAATGTGATCTAAATACAGTATATCTATAAAGTACAATCTCTTTCTTAAGAGAGAGAAACTCCTGCCTCTGCCTTTACATTTATTAGACAAACATTAAAATCTCACCAATTGACCCCCTTTGTCTCTTCTTTATATAGAGAGATTGTGGCTTAGCTTTCTCTGGGAAATTGTGGCTTAGCTTTCTCCATAGATATAAAAGGCAAATAAAGCCTGGGTTTGGGTCCTAGCGCTGCTACCAGACAAATGTGCAACAGTGGAAAAGTCCCACAATCTCCTTTAGCTTCCGTTTCTTTATCTGCAATGTGGGGATAATGTTACTTACTGTCCTTCCCCTCATGGTTGTTGCAGAGATGAATGACATAGGTGTAAATAGGGCTTAACTCATTCAGTCTCTGAATGGAGAAAGACTTACAATATGGACTCTAACTTCACCATTTTTCAACTAAGAAAACTGGGGCACGGGAATGGTAAAGGTTGTGAGTCCCTAAGACACTTGGCCAGTGAGTTATACATCTATTATAAGACTAGAAACTAAGTCTTTTGATTCTGTGCTATGTTGTTGTGTTTTATTGTTATGTCGCTGTAAGGTTTCTTTGTCTTTTCACTTAATAGGCACAACAGAGCTCATATGCACATGCAGGAAGTAAAAACTATGATAAAATCATCTGTAAGGGGAAGTGGGTTATTTACACAAAATAACATGATAGCAGATGAGCAAAGAGGAAGTTACAAGGAAGAATATTTACTACAGAATTTACAGCATGCCAAACATAGAGTAAAAAGTGAAAACCTTTTAATTAGCCAGATTTATATGTGTGATTAAAATATCTAGTAAGGGCATTATTTTTAATGTATAGAATTATCAAAAACACATTCCTTGCTTTCTCTGTTTCTAACACTTCTAATTCTAGGGCTCAGTGGTTCTTGACAATGAGCACCAAAACCCTGCTTCATGCTGTGTTGCTGCCTGTGCCAGCTGAGGGCAGAAGGTGCAGTGAGAAAGTGTAAGGGACTTTTGGGAGTTGGTTGGAAAGAGATGGGGATTAGTTACTGGGCATAAAGATAAGTGGAAAAGAAGAAAATGTTGACTAAACATGTCGAATACTCGTTCAATAATGAAAGGTAAGAAATACCAATATGTGAGTGGTTGAGAGACGAAAGGCAGAAAGGGGAACTGAGAGAGTGGAAGTGCTTGAAGCTTTTTAGATCAGAGTAAGAGCTGACTTAACACTGTGTATGTTTGATCATTACTATTCGTCTTTATACCTAGTTCCTTCCTTTATTTCCTTAATTTCCACATCTATGTAAATATAATATAAATACAAACATGTAAATGTATATTTTCTATAAATAGAGATAAATGTAAATATCACATTATCACCTGTGGTTTTCTCAAAGCTCACAACTATTCTATGGGGGTTCTTGATGGCATTAGGTGAGGATGTGAACCTGTTGTTTTACTTGCATATGGAAACACGAAATTAAGGTGGCAATGTAAAGCCTTCAGAAATATCCACCCTTGAACTGTTTAAGCACCCCACTTTGCATTTATCTATTAGTCTTTTCTTTAGCTGACATAAAATCCCTATCAAAACATTTTGTGGTCTTAATTTTAAGTTATTATAAATTGAATTGTTAAAGATAGAATATTTTATGGTGTAAGCCTATAGTGAGATATAAGTGAACATGTAATATGTTTTAATTACATTATTTACTTCACAGATACTTATTAAATGGTTACTATATGCCAGTAATGAGGTAGATCATGTTGTAAAGGATCATAATCAGCCTACTAAGAAAGATTTGATTCTAATTAGGTCATACAGATGTTCAGTTAATTTACTTGGAGAACATATTGCTGAGATAGGGATGTAATTGCAAGCTGAAAAAATCCCTTCAGTACAGTTCTGAGAAAATTGCTGTGTCTGCTATTTATTACAGCACCTTATATGCTACTATATCCCTCATCAAGATACAGTACAAAAAATATACTAAATACTTAGTTTGAAAACTGAAATAAAATCAGAGGCCCTGGGAATATTTTAGTTCTTATCCTAGACAAGGAAACCAAAAAGTGTATACTCATTGAGAAAATGTTAATATGCTTGCTAAACCTTAATATAGATTAGGAAGACAGAAGGTTTTCTAGATATAAAATGAAGAAAGATACAACATGATCCAAATAGAGCTACCCTTCAGATTTTAATAAAAGGCTTAGAGAGAAAAAAATAGTGTTCTTCAAGCTTAATGTGAAAACAAATATTACCTTCCAGTAGTGTCTTACAAGCACATACCTAGTTTTGCAGTAGCATCCATTATTCAAGTGATTACATAAAACATGTTCTGTGTCTTTTATCTTTATATGGACAATTTTTGGAAGACTGTTATGGCCTAAAATCTGAACATGTTTTAAAAATGTTATTATGTTTGTTTCTGGATAATCTTATTTCATCTAATTCATTTTTATGTTCAGCTTTTAACCAGTAATTTCAGGCTAAATGCAATTAAATGTCTGAAAATCAAACAAGTTGTCAAATTAAATGCTCTACTATCTAATAATTGATGGCTTTTTCTTGTTGGCTAATGCTTCTTCTGTATTGATCTTAATTTTGGTCCAGGCACTCAAAAGAGGGGAACAGTTTATATACCTCTGTTTTTTCATTTAATTTTTCTCTGCCTTTTGTCAAGTTAGATATAATTTTGTAGCCTCTCATACAATGTCTAGTTATGCTTTACTTGCATCACAATGTGTAGTATGATTCAAAATATTGCATATTCCAGCATGGGCAACTGGCAAAACCCTGTCTCTACCAAAAATACAACAAAAAATTATTTGGGCATAGTGGTGTATGGCTGTGGTCCCAGTTACTCAGGAGGCTGAGGTGGGAGGCTCACTTCAGCCCAGGAGGCAGAGGTTGCAGTGAACCAAGATCACACCACTGCACCCCAGCCTGGGTGACAGAATGAGATCCTGTTTCAAAAAACAGCCAACTGGCTGGGCACGGTGGCTCACACCTATAATCCCAGCACTGCGGGAGGCTGAGGCAGTTGTATCATGAGGTCAGGAGTTCAAGACAAGCCTGGCCAAGGTGGTGAAACCCCATATCTACTAAAAATACAAAAATTGCCAGGCATGGTGGCGGGCACCTGTAATCCCAGCTACTCGGGAGGTTGAGGCAGAGAATTGATTGAACCCGGGAGGCAGAGGTTGCAGCGAGCCGCGATTGTGCCACCGCACTCCAGCCTGGGTGACAGAGTGAGACTCCAGCAAATAAATAAATAAATAAATAAACAAACACAGCCAACCAAACAAAATATTGCATAATAATAAACACTACAAATTTATGGTAATAGCGCTACCCTACTCTGCTGTTAGTATATGGCTGTCTTACAAATAACTCTTCAAAAGTTGTTGAGTTTCAAAATATTCCCTTCAATTATTTTTCTTTGGTCCTAGTACTCTTTGTCAATTCTACCATCTTATCTTACTCTTTGTATCATTAAAGTAAGATAATACATCTCTGAAAGCCATAGTCTTCTAGGAAAGGCACCTGAAAAAACCAAGCCCAAAAGGAAAAAGAAAAGACCAAAGTGTAGAACAATGTTGGGCTTATTGCCTAATTTATTTTGGCCCTGATCATCTGGGCCAGCAGTTGCTTCTTTTGAAAGGTGGCTCAAAGTTACTCTCTGCTGATAGAATTTATTACAAAGAAAGGAATAATTTCCTAGTCATGGTGTCAACTTATAATTGCAGGCTTCAGGTTCACATAAATCATCTACTATGTTCCTAAAGTCATAAGACAATTCAGAATGTACATTGCTATTTTGGATCATCCTAGGCTTCCTTCTGTAGCTTCTTAGATTTCCCAAAGTGTCAAGTTTAATTTAGGGATTAGCTCCAAACTGCAGGAGCTTAATAAAGATAAGGAAATATCAGAGGTCCCATATGCTTAACTTCAGCAATTTCCTTATTAATAATGACATACAAAAAGGCTATATAATTCATATTGAATTCACCTGAATCGACAATAATCTCTCTTAGTTTTCTAACACCCACCTTAGGATTATTTTGAACCATTTCACATAGTACCATTTTGTTACAAATTTTCTATGAGAAACTACCAAGAACTCTTTGAAATACTTACTTGGATACATTAACATAAGATTTTTGAAAGTCTTATTTGTAGGCTTTACGAGCCATTATAACATGAAAGATAAGTTAAAACATGAAAAGGAAATCCTCCAAAAACTAACAATATGCCTCTCTGAGGGTCCTGCCTAGTTCTGTGGTATGCAAAGCTATGGCTGATTAATAGGAGAGCCTCAAATGAACAAAGGGCTGAGAAGTTAGTTTTAGAAGAAAGGTCCCAACAACTAAAATATTTTAGCTCAGAGTGAAAAGGTTACAAAATCAAGTTATAATAGCATATATTTATTGATCACTTGCCATGTACCCTATAATGTAGGTACTATTATTATACCAGTTTTACAGATGAGAAAACTGAGGTTTAGGGAAATTAAGTAACTTGCTAAGGTCATACAAGTAGTAAGTGATGGAGGTGGAAGTGGACTAACAGAAATATGACTGTAGACTCTTACAACTCTTTTATATGATTCTTTTAACACTATTATGAAGTATAAAGATGATATTCATATAGAACAAATAGTTAACTGAATCACATATCTCCTTAATAAATTATTCCCAAAAAAGATGAGCTTGAATCTATTCAAGTTTTTTAGACTTAACATCATTTACTTAATTAGAAATTAAGGGTAATAAAGGAGGAATAAGTTAAATAATACCATATGGAAGTAAACATGCAAATCTAGACCAAGATAACTGACCTATTCCTGTAACAAGCTCTTGGCATGCAAACAAAACAACAACAACAACAGCAACAAAAAATGGGCATTTGCAAGGATCTTTGCTAGGATCTTGCTAGTGTGGTCCACTTTGAGTCCAGCAACATTGACACTACCTGGGAGATGTTAAAATGCAATAGCTCTGGCCCTGCCCAGACCCTACTGAATCTTAAGATCCCTAAGTGATTCATTTGCATATTAAAGTTTGAGAGGCACTGGTCTTAATGACTAAATACTTAATCAGTTATAATATGTAGACCTTGTTTGAATGATTTAAAGAACCAGCTGCAAAATATATTTTGCCAAGAGAGGAGATTTGGTCATTGACTTGTTCATGGATTCTACCAAAGAATAACTGTTAATTTCACTAGGTGTGATAATGGTGCCTACTGGATATGAATGAATGTCCAAATCTTTTAAAATTTAGGCATGCGTAGTGAAGTGCCTATGTCTAGAATTTTCTTTAAAGTGTTTTATCAAAGAAAATAGCAATAAGTGATGCAAATATGAGAAAATCTTGAAAATTGTTGCATATATGTGATTGGCCATTCTACTCCTCTATTTTTGAGTATATTATAGAGCTTTTCATAAATTTATTTTTATTTTAAAGATTAAAAGAAATGGGTTTATGCCTCAGGAGAGGTGTTTTTGTTTTGTTTTGTTTTGTTTTGTTTGACAAAGTCTTGTTCTGTGGCCCAGGCTGGAGGGCAGTGGCACAATCACAGCTCACTGCAAACTCAACCTCCCGGGTTCAAACGATTCTTGTGCCTCAGCCTCCCAAGTAGCTGGGATTACAGGCATGCACCACCACACCCAGCTAATTTTTATATTTGTAGTAGAGACAGGGTTTTGCCATGTTCCCAAGGCTGGTCTCAAATTCCTGAGCTCAAGCAATCTGCTGCCCGCCTCAGCCTCCAAAAGTGTTGGGATTACAGGTGTGAGCCACTGCACCTGGCCCCGAGTTTTAGAAATAACTATAAGAAAGAAGTTTCTTATAGTAAGAGTGATTAATCACTTAAAGGGATGCCAGAAAATCTTTCTCCAAAGGATTTTTTACAATAGGACAAATTCACTGGTCTGGGGCAGTTTTATATATAGTCTTGGTAAAAGCCAGAAGACTTTAAAAAACTTTCAAGTTCTCTTTCACAAAAATGATTCTATGGTAGATGCTGTACTTGTGAATACTTTGGGCCATTTGTGTTAGATTTAATGCCTTAGTTATGATTTTCTTAAAAAGCAGTTGACGATGGCTCTGTTCTAGCCCTGTACTTACTCTCATGGCATTCTTCACTGGCAGTTCACTTTAATGGTTGACCAGTGGAATGTTGAGCTACCTGCTTGTCCACATCAAGCATTTAATAGAGTCCTGTACTGATCTCATTCTTGTAAGTGCAAACTAAGGCCTTTTGATGTTATGTGATCAATAGGAGACACTTTAAGCTGGTATGTGTTTGTCATGTAGAAAGGCATTCCTTTTAATATCATATAAACCTTGTAATGTACTTACTCACTGCAAAGCACATCTTTTTTTTATTTCTGGAAACGGAGGGAAAACAGGAATTTCACAGCTATTACCAGCCAAACCCTTTTGCAATTTACTAAGTGGCAGTATTTGTGCTAGTATGTCTTATATTTTGTGGCTCCTGCCTATAGAAACACAAGAATAGTTTTCAAAGACTAAAAATAAACTCAGTCAACATACCCAAAGGTACACACTATCCTGTTTGCAGATGAACCACTGATGCCTGACTAGTTTAGTAGATGTCATGTATTTATAGAGCAAGTCAGTGGGACAGCAAAAATTTGCTTCCAGAAACCTTCCTATTTCAAATACAAGTAGTTTCTCCTATATGGCATTATGTTTTGGTGTATTTGTTTGGGCATCATGGGATACTCCAAAGGATCTAAGTTTTTCTTTAAATGAATACCTATTAGGAGGAATAAATGAGTAGAATAACAGAAGGGAATTTTGGTTTCAACTGTGAAGCAGAGTCACTGACACTCAGACACTGCTCCTTACATTCCTGTCATTTAGCTGTGCCCATGGTGACAGGCTCCCTATTTCTAGGAAGCCACATTCTTAGATGGGTATGATTTTCAATTTTGTAGATATTTGTCTGCTTTTCCTCTTCTTTATTCTGCTAGTCACCTAGTCTCTCTCTGTTCCCTCCACAAGAGTAGCTCCTGCATAAAATTCTCTCCATTGCTCATTAGCCCTCAGTGAGTACAAACAAAACCTGGTAGTCAAATCGTAATCATTCCTTTGGCATACCGCAAACATGCCCCACACACCGCTCTACTCCTCAGCTTGTTTTGCTGCAGTACAATGTTATTGTCCTTGGCTAGAGAATTGTAATTAAAATCATTGGTTGTTTTACCTAACCTTGTTGCTACTGTTAAAGATTGTTCGTGATTATAAAATATACTAACATTTCAAGATACCTAAAATTCTTCTACTACTACTGTAGGAGCATGATGCTATTTTAAAATTATGTCAAAAGAAAGAACTTTAATGTGTGTGTGTATATATATCCAAAATGGATTCTACAGTGAAATAAAACAATGAGTACTATTTAAGGATCATTTTCCCCAAAACACATAAGATTAAGACATAAAGATGAGGCCGGGCGCTGTGGCTCAAGCCTGTAATCCCAGCACTTTGGGAGGCCGAGACGGGCGGATCACGAGGTCAGGAGATCGAGACCATCCTGGCTAACACGGTGAAACCCCGTCTCTACTAAAAAATACAAAAAACTAGCCGGGCGAGGTGGCGGGCGCCTGTAGTCCCAGCTACTCGGGAGGCTGAGGCAGGAGAATGGCGTGAACCCGGGAGGCAGAGCTTGCAGTGAGCTGAGATCCGGCCACTGCACTCCAGCCTGGGCGACAGAGCCAGACTCCGTCTCAAAAAAAAAAAAAAAAAAAAAAAAAAAAAAAAAAATAAAGATGAACATGTGTTAAATATTTTTTTTAATTCCTTAATGAAGGAACCAGTAAGATGTTACAGACAGTTCAAAGGACAACTCAAAAAACAGATATATTTATAGATCAAGATGACTGAAAGGAAAGTACAGACGGAGGTACATTCTTCCAATGTTGGGGAGGAAAGTCAGTTCAAAGTCTGTTGGATTGAATTTGTATAGACAAGAATGTCTTTGTTTATAGACAAAACCTGTTTTGCCTTGCTATCAGCTTTTACAATTTATAGAGTTGTAAATTAGCTCCTATCAAATCAGAATCAGATAGCCCTAAGAATATACTCTAGACACTACATAGTTTCAATTTTTTTTTAAACAAGCGGTATTGTATTCCTAAGGGCATGATACCCATAGTTAGTCCCTCCTGCCAAGAAAAAGAAGTCCAGCCTCCTTAGGCTGACATTCACAATTTAGTTTCAACTTCTTTCTATCATTTTCTTTTGTCAATCCCCTATATCCTATTTTATTCAGTCAAAATTAACTACATATTCCCAAATTCTAATTAATCTTTCAAGTCACTGATAAATTGGGACCTCCACCAAGAAGCCATGTCATATTTTATCTATTCTAACTGAGAATTACTACCCTCCTTTTGATACTTATCACATTTTTTAGTACTTTTTTTCTGTATTGACTCTCTGCTGTGATCAGGTTTGAGAACAATAGTTCTCAAACTTGAAGGCATCAGAATCACCTAGAGTGCTTGTTAAAACACAGATTGCTGAGCCTCATCCATCCTCTGTATCACTGGATTTGAGGTAGGGCCTGTGAATTTGCATTTCTTACAAGTTTTCAGATAACATTGATGCTGCTTCTCTGAAGACAACACTTTAGGAACCACCCACCCAGGGATGTCAAAAAACAAATACCTGGCTGGGCAGGATGGCTCACACCTGTAATTCTAGCACTTTGATAGGCCGAGGCAGGAGGATCACCTGAGGTCAGGACCAGCCTGGTCAACATGGTGAAATCCTGTCTCTACTAAAACTACAAAAATTAGCCGGGTGTGGTGGCGCATGCCTGTAGTCCCAGCTACTCAGGAGGCTGGGGCAGGAGAATTGCTTGAACCTGGGAGGTGGAGGTTGCAAGTGAACAGATATCGCGCCACTGCACTCCAACCTGGGTGCAAGCGCGAGACTCTATCTCAAAAAAAAAAAAAAAAAAAAACAAACAAACAAACAAAAAAAAACAAAAAAAAACCTATAAAACAACACAACAAAAAAAAATCAAAAATCAAATACTCAAAAAATTCAGTTTAAAACCCAATAGACTTTTTTTTTTTTTAGCAGCTCATGAATGGGACAGCATTCCATCTATGAAACAGAAAGGTGCTTGAATGAGTGGGCTTTCTAGGAAGAAAAGGGCTAAAGAAGTGGAAACAGAAAGTGGATTGGTCATTTTGAAGTTACTTTCCTTATAGAGTTAAACCAGAGGGGACTTTCCTATCATGCCACTTGAGGTTGACTGGACCCCTTCTGACTGGTTGCTATGAATCTTCCCCATTTTTTTTTTTTTTTTTTTTTTAAACTGGTTA